>NC_089223.1:117057150-117357775 GCF_963924675.1 Phocoena phocoena
GACGCGGGTTCGTGCCCCGGTCCAGGAGGATCTCACATGCCGTGGAGCGGCTGGGCCCGTGAGCCATGGCCTCTGAGCCTGCGTGTCCGGAGCCTGTGCTCCGCAACGGGAGAGGCCACAACAGTGAGAGGCCCGCGTACCGCAAAAAAAAAAAAAAAAAAAAACTGGTCTCAATATTGTATATTAGGTTCTTATAATGACTGATCACTGAATTATGCTAATAAACTTAAATTTGCGTGTTATTATGTTTATTTTTCCTTTAAGAAGCTTGGAAAATATAGAAAAAATGATGGAAAAATGTATAAATTTCTTAAATTATTATATTCTCCTCTACCTCCCCTCCCCCCATCTGCATGGTAAGCTTGGAGAAAACAGAAAAACAAAATTTTTTAAGAGGAAATTTAAAATCACCTACAACCTAGAAACATTGTCGCATATTACCTTACATTTTTTTTAAGGTCATGTTTTACTTTAAAACATATAGTTTTTCCACTGGTTGTATAAGTAATTGTGAAAATATAGAGAAGCTCAAAGACAAAATTTAGTCAACATCTCACATCTTCCCAACAAATACACACACATAAAAAAAGCATTTGAAAAAGATTTCAGTGAAGTAATTGACTCATATTTAACTTATGGATAAATAAAACTCCCAGACGTTTCATTTAGATTGCTATTTCCTACGTCCAGCACTCACACGCGATCTTCTACTTTGTAAGGGTTGGAAGAGTACTAGATGCCAAGACGCCAAATGTAAATTCCAAACTAAAAGAATGTATTAAAAGTCTACCGCTATGCCTTAAGATGGACTCCATATTTGCTGAGCTATTTGCTTTCACATTCTCATTTAATTTACCATAAAAGCATCTTTTTTCACTCTCACTTCTAATTTATCTCAACCTTCTATGTTTTATATACGCTTACAACCGACCTTAAATTTATCTTTGCATCCAGAGAATAAACAAGTGGACAGATCACAGAGAGTAGAATTAGGTTTTTTTTAAAGTAGATAGAGATCCTGGAAAAAAGAGATTGTTTTCAAGATTTTACTTACTTCACTACTTGAAAAATGTTAAACATATTTTATCAATTGGGTTGAACATAGAATGCAAGCAATATCTACAAAACGCAGTGCACTGTTTAGCCCAATTCACAGCATCCCTGATGTAGCAATGTGTAAACACGTATTTGCCAAAAGTAGTATTACCCAAAGGTGGAGAGGCAAAGGAAGAAAAGGAAAAACTTATAAGACATCAAGATGTAACATGCACCTTGTCTACCCACAAAAGGATTGTAGCTCTCTGAGCACACACCTGTACCATATCCTGTACCATTTCCACTGGTTCTTCCAGCCAATTCACAGGAATGACCCTAAATTGGGGTCTCCGTATGTTTTGCAGTGGAAACTTTTCAATTCCTCCCCTGATACTTGCACTCAAACAGAAACCACTGCCCTGCGCTGGCTGCTGGCATTCTAAGACCTGGGACATCTGGTCAGGCTGCTGTCTCCAAGGAAAATGTAAAAGGGATACTGTGACAGTGTGGTAGCCTCAGGTTGTGGTCACACATTAAAACAACCATGGACCCCAGAAAACCCAACCGCCATTGTGAAAGGCAGCTATTTCCTCCTCTGCTTCCTTTCTCATGAACATATGCATACCTGTGTACTGAAACCATACTCTAATCACCTCATGCCTAGTATATGGTGCTTAGAAGGAGCCCTTATCCAAGGAAGCAATTTGTTTTATGAAATGTGCCATCTACAGCTCAAAAGAGAACACTGGTACCATGATACTATTCCATTCTATAAAGTGAGAACATTTTGTTATAATTGCGGTATTTTATGTTCGGTTTCAAGATGATTTTTAACTTGATTCCATCACATTTTTCCGTTACTAAAATAAGTTTTCATACACAGTATATAATATTTCTATAAGCAAATTAGATAAAACAGAAAATACGTAAAAAGTGAGGTCAAATGGAAATCCAATTTTTAGATGAAATCCTATTGAAGACTATCTAATTAGACTGGAGATAGACTATGATGATTCCACTTAGGTCTGTATTTAAACTCTTTTAGGAAATGATTTAACTGAGACACTTTTATCATCTGGAATCAAGCTGAAACCACAATAACAGTAAAGCAAGAGAATAAATATTTTGTTTTACCATGGGAAAAGCTACACGTGACAGCAGCTGCCATCTTCTGAGGACACGTCCCACCCTGCCAGATGTCTTTTTCACAAAGCAGTATATTTTCTTCATCTCCTCGGCAACGGACATTGCTCCAATAAATGGGAATAAGGCCCAGTCCAGAAAATGGGGTTTGTCTTGCTACTCCTTTACCTCTGTAAGTACAATGATACGGTTAGGTTTATCAAATGTAGGCTAATTTTTATCAAAGCACTAGGACTTTTAAAAATGGAAGAAATCAATAAAGACATATATGGAAGAAAAAGAAAAACATAATGCATTATGTAAATTTCAAGCAAATCAAAACATCAGATCAGAACTTGGATTGATTACCTATGGTAATCTTTTAAGTTAATCTTTTTTTTTTTTTTTTTAACATCTTTATTGGGGTATAATTGCTTTACAATGGTGTGTTAGCTTCTGATTTATAACAAAGTGAATCAGCCATACATATACATGTGCTCCCATGTGTCTTCCCTCTTGCGTCTCCCTCCCTCCCACTCTCCCCCTCCCACCCCTCCAGGCTGTCCCAAAGCCCCGAGCTAATATCCCTGTGCCTTGCGGCTGCTTCCCCCTAGCTATCTACCTTACTACGTTTGTTAGTGTGTATATGTCCATGACTCTCCCTCGCCCTGTCAAAACTCACCCTTCCCCCTCCCCATATCCTCAAGTCCGTTCTCCAGTAGGTCTGCGCCTCTATTCCTGTCTTATCCCTAGGTTTTTCATGACATTTTTTCCCCTTAAATTCCATATATATGTGTTAGCATACGGTATTTGTCTTTGTCTTTCTGACTTACTTCACTCTGTATGACAGACTCTAGGTCTATCCATCTCATTACAAATAGCTCAATTTCATTTCTTTTTAAGGCTGAGTAATATTCCATTGTGTATATGTGCCACATCTTCTTTATCCATTCGTCCGATGATGGGCGCTTAGGTTCTTTCCATCTCCGGGCTATTGTGAATAGAGCTGCAATGAACATTTTGGTACATGACTCTTTTTGAATTTTGGTTTTCTCAGGGTATATGCCCAGTAGTGGGATTGCTGGGTCATATGGTAATTCTATTTGTAGTTTTTTAAGGAACCTCCATACTGTTCTCCATAGTGGCTGAACCAATTCACAGTCCCACCAGCAATGCAAGAGTGTCCCCTTTTCTCCACACCCTCTCCAGCATTTATTGTTTCTAGATTTTTTGATGATGGCCATTCTGACTGGTGTGAGATGATATCTCATTGTAGTTTTGATTTGCATTTCTCTAATGATTAATGATGTTGAGCATTCTTTCATGTGTTTGTTGGCATACTGTATATCTTCTTTGGAGAAATGTCTGTTTAGGTCTTCTGCCCATTTTTGGATGGGGTTGTTTGTTTTTTTGTTATTGAGCTGCATGAGCTGCTTGTAAATTTTGGAGATTAATCCTTTGTCAGTTGCTTCATTTGCAAATGTTTTCTCCCATTCTGAGGGTTGTCTTTTGGTCTTGGTTATCGTTTCCTTTGCTGTGCAAAAGCTTTGAAGTTTCATTAGGTCCCATTTGTTTATTTTTGTTTTTATTTCCATTACTCTAGGAGGTGGGTCAGAAAGGATCTTGCTGTGATTTATGTCATAGAGTGTTCTTCCTATGTTTTCCTCTAAGAGTTTGATAGTTTCTGGCCTTACATTTAGGTCTTTAATCCATTTTGAGCTTATTTTTGTGTATGGTGTTAGGGAGTGATCTAATCTCATACTTTTACATGTACCTGTCCAGTTTTCCCAGCACCATTTATTGAAGAGGCTGTCCTTTCTCCACTGTACATTCCTGCCTCCTTTATCAAAGATAAGGTGTCCATATGTGCGTGGGTTTATCTCTGGGCTTTCTATCCTGTTCCACTGATCTATCTTTCTGTTTTTGTGCCAGTACCATACTGTCTTGATTACTGTTGCTTTGTAGTATAGTCTGAAGTCAGGGAGCCTGATTCCTCCAGCTCCTTTTTTCGTTCTCAAGATTGCTTTGGCTATTCGGGGTCTTTTGTGTTTCCATACAAATTGCGAAATTTTTTGTTCTAGTTCTGTGAAAAATGTCAGTGGTAGTTTGATAGGGATTGCATTGAATCTGTAGATTGCTTTGGGTAGTAGAGTCATTTTCACAATGTTGATTCTTCCCATCCAAGAACATGGTATATCTCTCCATCTATTTGTATCATCTTTAATTTCTTTCATCAGTGTCTTATAATTTTCTGCATACAGGTCTTTCGTATCCTTAGGTAGGTTTATTCCTAGATATTTTATTCTTTTTGTTGCAATGGTAAATGGGAGTGTTTTCTTGATTTCACTTTCAGATTTTTCATCATTAGTATATAGGAATGCCAGAGATTTCTGTGCATTAATTTTGTATCCTGCTACTTTACCAAATTCATTGATTAGCTCTAGTAGTTTTCTGGTAGCATCTTTAGGATTCTCTATGTATAGAATCATGTCATCTGCAAACAGTGACATCTTTATATCTTTTTCTCCAATTTGGATTCCTTTTATTTCCTTTTCTTCTCTGATTGCTGTGGCTAAAACTTCCAAAACTATGTTGAATAAGAGTGGTGAGAGTGGGCAACCTTGTCTTGTTCCTGATCTTAGTGGAAATGCTTTCAGTTTTTCACCATTGAGGATGATGTTTGCTGTGGGCTTGTCATATATGGCCTTTATTATGTTGAGGAAAGTTCCCTCTATGCCTACTTTCTGGAGGGTTTTTATCATAAATGGGTGTTGAATTTTGTCAAAAGCTTTCTCTGCATCTATTGAGATGATCATATGGTTTTTCTCCTTCAATTTGTTAATATGGTGTATCACATTGATAGATTTGCGTATATTGAAGAATCCTTGCATTCCTGGAATAAACCCCACTTGATCATGGTGTATGATCCTTTTAATGTGCTGTTGGAGTCTGTTTGCTAGTATTTTGTTGAGGATTTTTGCATCTATGTTCATCAGTGATATTGGCCTGTAGTTTTCTTTCTTTGTGACATCCTTGTCTGGTTTTGGTATCAAGGTGATGGTGGCCTCGTAGAAGGAATTTGGGAGTGTTCCTCCCTCTGCTATATTTTGGAAGAGTTCGAGAAGGATAGGTGTTAGCTCTTCTCTAAACGTTTGATAGAATTCACCTGTGAAGCCATCTGGTCCTGGGCTTTTGTTTGTTGGAAGATTTTTAATCACAGTTTCAACTTCAGTGCTTGTGATTGGTCTGTTCATATTTTCTATTTCTTCCTGATTCAGTCTTGGCAGGTTGTGCATTTCTAAGAATTTGTCCATTTCTTCCAGATTGTCCATTTTATTGGCATAGAGTTGCTTGTAGTAATCTCTCATGATTTTTTTTATTTCTGCAGTGTCAGTTGTTATTTCTCCTTTTTCATTTCTAATTCTATTGATTTGAGTCTTCTCCCTTTTTTTCTTGATGAGTCTGGCTAGTGGTTTATCTATTTTGTTTATCTTCTCAAAGAACCAGCTTTTAGTTTTATTGATCTTTGCTATCGTTTCCTTCATTTCTTTTTCATTTATTTCTGATCTGATTTTTATGATTTCTTTCCTTCTGCTAGCTTTGGGGCTTTTTTGTTCTTCTTTCTCTAATTGCTTGAGGTGCAAGGTTAGGTTGTTTATTCGAGATGTTTCCTGCTTCTTAAGGTGGGCTTGTATTGCTATAAACTTCCCCCTTAGAACTGCTTTTGCTGCATCCCATAGGTTTTGGGTCGTTGTGTCTCCATTGTCATTTGTTTCTAGGTATTTTTTTATTTCCTCTTTGATTTCTTCAGTGATCACTTCATTATTAAGTAGTGTATTGTTTAGCCTCCATGTGTTTGTATATTTTACAGATCTTTTCCTGTAATTGATATCTAGTCTCATGGCGTTGTGGTCAGAAAAGATACTTGATACAATTTCAATTTTCTTAAATTTACCAAGGCTTGATTTGTGACCCAAGATATGATCTATCCTGGAGAATGTTCCATGAGCACTTGAGAAAAATGTGTATTCTGTTGTTTTTGGATGGAGTGTCCTATAAATATCAATTAAGTCCATCTTGTTTAATGTATCATTTAAAGCTTGTGTTTCCTTATTTATTTTCATTTTGGATGATCTGTCCATGGGTGAAAGTGGGGTGTTAAAGTCCCCTACTATGAATGTGTTACTGTCAATTTCCCCTTTTATGGCTGTTAGTATTTGCCTTACGTATTGAGGTGCTCCTATGTTGGGTGCATAAATATTTACAATTGTTATATCTTCTTCTTGGATCGATCCCTTGATCATTATGTAGTGTCCTTCTTTATCCCTTTTAATAGTCCTTATTTTAAAGTCTATTTTGTCTGATATGAGAATTGCTACTCCAGCTTTTTTTGGTTTCCATTTGCATGGAATATCTTTTTCCATCCCCTTACTTTCAGTCTGTATGTGTCTCTAGGTCTGAGGTGGGTCTCTTGTAGACAGCATATATAAGGGTCTTGTTTTTGTATCCATTCAGCCAATCTGTGTCTTTTGGTGGGAGCATTTAGTCCATTTACATTTAAGGTAATTATCGATATGTATGTTCCTATTCCCATTTTCTATATTGTTTTGGGTTTGTTATTATAGGTCGTTTCCTTCTTTTGCATTTCTTATCTAGAGAAGTTCCTTTAGCATTTGTTGTAAAGCTGGTTTGGTGGTGCTGAACTCTCTCAGCCTTTGCTTGTCTGTAAAGGTTTTAATTTCTCCATCAAATCTGAATGAGATCCTTGCTGGGTAGAGTAGTCTTGGTTGCAGGTTTTTCTCCTTCATCACTTTCAGTATGTCCTGCCACTCCCTTCTGGCTTGTAGGGTTTCTACTGAGAGATCAGCTGTTAACCTTATGGGGATTCCCTTGTGTGTTATTTGTTGTTTTTCCCTTGCTGCTTTTAATATGCTTTCTTTGTATTTAATTTTTGATAGTTTGATTAATATGTGTCTTGGCGTATTTCTCCTTGTATTTATCCTGTATGGGACTCTCTGTGCTTCCTGGACTTGATTAACTATTTCCTTTCCCATATTAGGGAAGTTTTCAACTATAATCTCTTCAAATATTTTCTCAGTCCCTTTCTTTTTTTCTTCTTCTTCTGGAACCCCTATAATTCGAATGTTGGTGCGTTTAATGTTGTCCCAGAGCTCTCTGAGACTGTCCTCAGTTCTTTTCATTCTTTTTTCTTTATTCTGCTCTGCAGTAGTTATTTCCACTACTTTATCTTCCAGGTCACTTATCCGTTCTTCTGCCTCAGTTATTCTGCTATTGATCCTATCTAGAGTACTTTTAATTTCATTTATTGCGTTGTTCATCGTTGCTTGTTTCATCTTTAGTTCTTGTAGGTCCTTGTTAACTGTTTCTTGCATTTTGTCCATTCTACTTCCAAGATTTTGGATCATCCTTACTATCATTATTCTGAATTCTTTTTCAGGTAGGTTGCCTATTTCCTCTTCATTTGTTAGGTCTGCTGGGTTTTTATCTTGCTCCTTCATCTGCTGTGTGTTTTTCTGTCTTCTCATTTTGCTTATCTTACTGTGTTTGGGGTCTCCTTTTTGCAGGCTGCACGTTCGTAGTTCCCGTTGTTTTTGATGTCTGTCTCCAGTGGCTAAGGTTGTTTCAGCGGGTTGTGTAGGCTTCCTGGTGGAGGGGACTAGTGCCTGTGTTGTGCTGGATGAGGCTGAATCTTGTCTCTCTAGTGGGCAGGTTCACGTCTGGTGGTGTGTTTTGGGGTGTCTGTGGCCTTGTTATGATTTTAGGCAGCCTCTCTGCTACTGGGTGGGGTTGTGTTCCTGTTTTGCTAGTTGTTTGGCATAGGTTGTCCAGCACTGTGGCTTGCTGGTCGTTGAGTGAAGCTGGGTGCTGGTGTTAAGATGGAGGTCTCTGGGAGATTTCCACCGTTTAATATTATGTGGAGCTGGGAGGTCTCTTGTTGATCAGTGTCCTGAAGTTGGCTCTCCTACCTCAGAGGCAGAGCCCTGCCTCCTGGGCTGGAGCACCAAGAGCCTTTCATCCACACGGCTCAGAATAAAAGGGAGGAAAAGTAGAGAGAATTATTAGAAGTATGAGGAAAGAAAGAAGGAAAGGAGGAAAGGAAGGAAGGAAGAAAGAAGCAAAGAAGGAAAGAAAGGAGGGAGGGAGGGAGGAAGGAAGGAAGGAAGGAGGGAAAGAAGGAGAAAATGTAGAGAGAATTAGTAGAAGTATGAGGAAAGAAAGAGGGAAAGGAGGAAAGGAAGGAAGGAAGAAAGAAGCAAAGAAGGAAAGAAAGGAGGGAGGGAGGGAGGGAGGGAGGAAGGAAGGAAAGAAGGAGGGAAAGAAGGAGAAAATGTAGAGAGAATTAGTAGAAGTTTGAGGAAAGAGAGAAGGAAAGGAGGAAAGGAAGGAAGGAAGAAAGAAGCAAAGAAGGAAAGAAAGGAGGGAGGGAGGGAGGAAGGAAGGAAGGTAGGAGGGAAAGAAGGAGAAAATGTAGAGAGAATTAGTAGAAGTTTGAGGAAAGAAAGAAGGAAAGGAGGAAAGGAAGGAAGGAAGAAAGAAGCAAAGAAGGAAAGAAAGGAGGGAGGGAGGGAGGGAGGAAGGGAGGAAGGAAGGAGGGAAAGAAGGAAAAAAGACAGAAAGAAAGAAGATACAGTAAAAATAAAATAAAGTATAATATAGTTATTGTACTAAAAAATATTTAGAAAGAAAGAAAAGAAAAAAAAAAAAAAAGAACAGATAGAACCCTAGGACAAATGTCGGAAACAAAGCTATACAGAGAAAATCTTACACAGAAGCATACACATACACGTTCACAAAGAGAGGCAAAGGGGGAAAAATCATAAATCCTGCTCCCAGAGACCACCTCCTCAACCTGGGGTGATTCGCTGTCTAAGGTAGGGAAGGAAGGAAGGAAAGAAAGAAAGAAAGAATGAAGGTAAAGTACAATAAAGTTATTACAATTAAAATTAATTATTAAGAAAAAAAAATTTTTTTTAAAAAAACCATGGACGGATAGAGCCCTAGGACAACTGTTGGGAGCAAAGCTATACAGAGAAAATCTTACACAGAAGCATACACATACACGTTCACAAAGAGAGGCAAAGGGGGAAAAATCAAATCCTGCTCCCAGAGACCACCTCCTCAATTTGGGGTGATTTGTTGTCTAAAGGAGGGAAGGAAGGAAGGAAAGAAAGAAAGAAAGAACGAAGGTAAAGTACAATAAAGTTATTACAATTAAAATTAATTATTAAGAAAAAAAAAATTTTTTTTAAAAAAACCATGGACGGATAGAGCCCTAGGACAACTGTTGGGAGCAAAGCTATACAGAGAAAATCTTACACAGAAGCATACACATACACGTTCACAAAGAGAGGCAAAGGGGGAAAAATCATAAATCCTGCTCCCAGAGACCACCCCCTCAACCTGGGGTGATTCGCTGTCTAAAGGAGGGAAGGAGGGAAGGAAAGAAAGAAAGAAAGAACGAAGGTAAAGTTCAATAAAGTTATTACAATTAAAATTAATTATTAAAAAAAAAATTTTTTTTTTTAAAAAAAAAAAAACCATGGACGGATAGAGCCCTAGGACAAATGGTGGAAGCAAGAGTATACAGACAAGATCTCAAACAGAAGCATACATGCACACATTCACAAAAAGAGGAAAAGGAAAAAAAATCACAGATCTCGCTCCTAAATTCCCCCTCTTCAATTTGGGATCACTCCCTGTCTATTCAGGTATTCCACAATGCAGGGCACATCAAGTTGATTGTGGAGCTTCAATCCGCCGCCTCCGCGGCTGCCGGGAGAGACCTCCCCCTCTCCTCCCTGCTCTCACAGCTCACAGGAGCTCAGCTTTGTACCCGGCCCTGCCCCTGCTCGCAGATCGCTGGAGGGCGTCTGTTTTTTGCTCAGACAGGACGGGGTTAAAGGAGCCGCTGATTCGGGAGCTCCGGCTCACTCAGGCCGGGGGTTGGGGGATGGGGGAAGGAGGGGCACTGCGTGCGGGGCGGGCCTGCGGCGGCAGAGGCGGCGTGACGCTGCGGCAGAGGCCGGCGTGACGCTGCACCAGCCTGAGACCCGCCGTGCGTACTCCCGGGGAAGCTGTCCCCGGATCCCGGGAACCCGGCAGTGGCGGCCTGCACAGGCTCCGCGGAAGAGGGGCGCGGAGAGTGACCTGTGCTCGCACACAGCCTCCCTGATGGCGGCAGCAGCAGCCCCAGCGTCTCCCGCCCGTCTCTGGGGTCCGCGGTTTCAGCCGCGGCTCGCGCCCGTTTCTGGGGCTCGCGCTTCCCGCCGCGGCTCGCGCCCGTCTCGGGGGCTCGCGCCCTCAGCCGCGGCTCGCGCCCGTCTCTGGGGTTCGCGCTTTTAGCCGCGGCTCGCGCCCGTCTCTGGAGATCCTTTAAGCAACGCTCTTAAACCCCTCTCCTCGCGCACCAGGAAACAAAGAGGGAAGAAAAAGTCTCTTGCCTCTTCGGCAGGTGCAGGCTTTTCCCCGAACTCCCTCCCGGCTAGTCGTGGCGCACCAACCCCTTCAGGCTATGCTCAAGCCGCCAACCCCAGTCCTCTCCCTGAGCTCCGTCCAAAACCGAAACCCGAGCCTCAGCTCGCAGCCCCGCCCGCCCCGGCGGGTGAGCAGACAAGCCTCTCGGGTTGGTGAGTGCCGGTCGGCACCGATCGTCTGTGCAGGAATCTCCCCGCTTTGCCCTCCGCACCCGTCGCTGTGCACTACTCCGCGGTCCCGAAACTCCCCCCTCTCCGCCTCCCGCAGTCTCCGCCCGCGGAGGGGCTTCCTAGTGTGTGGAAACTTTTCCTCCTTCACAGCTCCCTCCCACTGGTGCAGGTGCCGTCCTTATTCTTTTGTCTCTGTTTTTTCTTTTTTCTTTTGCCCTACCCAGGTACGTGGGGAGTTTCTTGCCTTTTGGGAGGTCTGAGGTCTTCTGCCAGCCTTCAGTAGGTATTCTGTAGGAGTTGTTCCACGTGTAGATGTATTTCTGGTGTATCCGTGAGGAGGAAGGCGATCTCCACGTCTTACTCTTCCGCCATCTTCCCGCCGACCCCCCAAGTTAATCTTGAATAACTAATGGTAGGCATGTGCCTTTACTATCTATGGCTGATTTTAGAGGAAAATGGGCAAACACTACAGATATAAATAAAAAGGGAGTCTGGGTGGCTTTGTGGAAGAAGTGTGTCATGTAGCCCAGTGGGACTTGGATTCTAGTCTGAACTCAGTTGCAATCACTCTAAAGCCTCTCTAAGCTCTGCCTTCTGATATGTAAAAGAAGTCTGGATGCTTGAAGAGTCTTTCCTACTCCAGTATTTCAGGCTCTCATTTTCAAAACGATTATTATTACCATGTCTAAGCAAGATAATGCCAAGAGAGGCAATCCATTCATATTTTTTAAACTTTATATATAGTATTTGCTAGCAAGACTTTGAAACCAATTAATAAGATAATAACTCATAATCTACATATTTTTAACTCTGATATGTACAAAACTGGTATTACACTTTTAAAAGATTAAATGCTTATTCGAATAACATGATAATCTCTAGAACTGTCTTCATGCAACAGCTTCCATTAACCAAACAGTAAATATTTGGGGTTTATCTAAAATATGAATGTGTCTTAACAGCAATAAAGCTGGGTCGCCCTGCTCTTATTGTGCAATCCTTTTTTATTAATGGAGTACTAAGAGATGATAGAAGGAATCAGATCAGCTTATCTGAAGTTTATGTTTGCAGAGAGATAGTTTACATTCTTTCATCAATCAAGAGACTAGTAACCTACCACTGTAATTCACATCTCCATTGCAATGTTCTTGTTTTCTTCATTTTTTAAAATTTTTAATGAAGTATAGTTGATTTACAATGTTGTGTTAGTTTCTGCTGTACAGCAGAGTGAATCAGTTATATATATAAATATGTCCACTCATTTTTAGATTCTTTTCCCATATAGGTCATTACAGAGTATTGAGTAGAGTTTCCTGTGCTATACAAGGTCCTTATTAGTTACCTATTTTATGTATAGTAGTGTGTATATGTCCATCCCAATCTCTCAATTTATCCTTCCCCCCTTTACCCCCTGGTAACCATAAGATCGTTTTCTACATCTGTAACTCTATTTGTTTGTATTGTAAATAAGTTCATTTGTACCTTTTGTTGTTTTATGTCAGAATCTCATAGAAAATTTTATTCTTCCCTGATTTTCAGGGGTAATAAAAGCACAGGTAGAAATGTACATAAAGGAAGATACTGACACCAGCCTATAAATTTGTTACATCTCCAGGCCCTCAAAAGAAAAAGCAGCAAGTCAACATTCTTCATGACTTGCCCACCTGCCAGTGACTGTTTGCCAGACAAAATACTCATTGATAAAATCAGTAATTAACATCCTAAACACCATTAACACTTTGTAGTCTCTCCCCTTCTTCCTTCTTTTATCCTGATTTATTCCAACACTAATTTTTTAAGATTAGTTAACTAATTAAGTATGGTAACCCTATTAGTTACGCTAATAGCATCACAAGTCTGAACAAAACTTAAGCCCTCAAGGTTTGCCTTTACTAAATACTCATTCCCCACCTTCCTAGTGGGAAGACATTTAGCTGGAAAATTAAAATTCTTACTGGGACTTCCCTAATGGCGTAGTGGTTAAGAATCTTCCTGCCAATGCAGGGGACATGGCATCGAGCCCTGGTCCGGGAAGATCCCACATGCCGCAAAGCAAATAAGCCCGTGTGCCACAACTACTGAGCCTGCGCTCTAGAGTCCGCGAGCCACAACTACTGAGCCCGTGTGCCACAACTACTGAATCCTGCATGCCTAGAGCCCATGCTCTGCAACAAGAGAAGCCACCACAATGAGAAGCCTGTGCACCGCAACTAAGAGTAGCCCCCGTTTGCTGCAACTAGAGAAAAGCCCGCGTGCAGCAACGAAGACCCAACGCAGCCAAAAATAATTAATTAATTAATTTAATTTAATTCTTACTGATTTGACTGCAGTTGACTAACCTTTTCATTTGTGTCATCACATTAGATATTACCACTCACTGATTATTAATCCAAAATATTTGCAAATTGAAAACTTTTCTTTCAGTTCTTTTAACCTTCATAACAAGATCTTTTCCATGCTTTCTAAAGATCTCTGGTGATAAAGACCAAGAAAAGTATAGGGCATGTATACTTAGAAAAAATAAATGACACACAAAAACAGAACAATAAGAATAACAACAAAAACCAAAAACGTTTGTTCCAAAATGTAACCTTCTGCCCCTGGGAAACCCCTTGAAACGAGGCATAAAGGTGCAGGGCCTGGTGGGCGTCAGCATACACCAATCTATTTTAAGTGCACCTACAGTCGTGGAAGGGCCGGCAGCTCCTCAGAGGACAGTGGATGCTGCCGGAGCTGAGCGAAGCTGCCATCTATTACAGGACCTCCTTGGCACAGAAACCTATGTCCCAGGATATCACCCCTTACCCAGCATGGGATGAAAGCACGAGTGAACCTCACCTCCTTCACATACACACAAATGGAATTTGTGGGTGGCTCAAGGTAGAAAGTTAAAAGCAAATGACAGTAACCTCAGGCTGCACAGGCTGCTGAGAAAGTAAAACTCTTAGGACCAAATTCCTTGCTTCCTAGCACTGAACAATTATTTTGTTAAAGTCAAAGACCAAAAGCTGCTTTGAACTTTGGACCACTTAGCATTTGCCCATTTCCTAGTCAGTAGGGCTAGTAACAAGTGAAGTGCATTTGTATGTAAAAGAACTCACTCCTTCCATTTGGGGCCGTTTCTTTACATCTCTTCTGAGAAAAATGAGAGTGAGCAAAGTGAGAATGAGGAAGGAAGATGTAACCTCTCCACAGTAACGATGGGTGCCCAGCATTCCTCTCAGATATCATCAGACAGATTTGGTCAAGGATGGGCGAACTCACCCCAGCTGCAGCTGGTGACAAACAACCGATGCATCAGAGTCATCCCAGTGGCTGCTACAGATTGTGCCCCAAACTCCATTTGCATATACTTCCACTGTGCCTTCAAACTCGTTTTTGCCACCATGAAGTCGGACTGACCCTAAAGTGGAAAAGAAGCCCCAAATCCTTTAATAGCAAATAATCACTTCAACATACTGAACATACTGATAACATGATTTTTCCACTGACGTGGTGAGAGATCCAGTCTCTCACTGTTCACAACATGTGTTTCTTTCTTTAAATGAGGATTTAGCAGGCTCTTTTTTTGGTTTTGGTAATTAACATCCTGATGTCAATGCTAATGATACTTTCTTTTATCTAGGCAAAGTCCAATTATGATTTTCAAAGGGAAAAATTGGAAGACTATGACTAATGGCTGATAATTGCATCCCAAGTATTAGATCACATCACACAATAAGTTCTTATCATTTATGGATCACTTTCCATCTACACATGAGGTCACAGATTTAAAAAAACAGAGAAACTAAATTCATTGTTCTGTTTATAAATTACCTGTTATTGGCTGTTATGTCTTCCTTCTATCTGATTTGTTCTTCCACTAAAGAAGAATAAAATGCTCTTCCCCTTTTAGCCTCCAGCACTAGTCGTGACAAGTCTAAAGCTTATGTCTATAAGTTCAGAAAGGTGTTCAGTGTTGAAAACATTGCCTAAAGTTAGTCTTAGGGAAACTGCCGCTAAGTAGAGTAGTTTGGTGTAACTGAATGGCCCTGGAACTTCACTTCCCCTTACATACCATCCCACTCAGCTGCTCCACAGTCCACGATTTGAGTCATTTTTTCAGTCTTGAAAGAGTCAAAATTTAAATTCAAGCACCCCTGGGGAAAATAATATTTTAAGTCTTATCCCTTAAGTGTGGATCAAAGTGGTTACTAGACTTATCGTGGTGATCATTTCATAACGTATGCAAATATCCAATCACTATGCAGTACATCTGAAACTAACATAATATCATACATCAAATATATTTCAGTTTTTTTAAAGAAGTGTGGATCAAAGGCCTACATTTCTCTTCTCATTGTCATTGGTTTTCAGAGTGGGTACTGACGGACGGGCAGCAATTGGGACATTTGCAGAGACAGAATCTAACTCAGACAACTTAAAAATTTCATAAAATTCTGTGAAAAGTCACTTAGGATGGACTTTTTTTCATAGGTAAAGAAATTAAGAAATTAAATTCGACCAAAATTTTCTGGCATGTTTTGCATATTTCAAAGTCATTATGGATGGCTTTATAATGATTTTCCGAAAACATTAGATTCACAAATCATCCATACATTTCATTTGCACTAGCCTAGTCATCTACCATTATTACTTTCCACATAATCATCCTTAAAAACTGTAACTATTTAAGAGAAATATATCCTGTTTCTCATGACAAAGTGTCAATTTTGTATCAAAGTTGTCAAACAGAAGTGTCAAACAAAAGACAATAATAAATGGAGGCAAACACAGCACTGCCAAATCCTGATTATTCAGGAGAGAACATGGGTGTGGGTCGTTCATATGGCAGATAATCTAAAAATCATTCATATATTCTAAACTTCTTTAATTCGACCAAGCAAGAGGAAGCCCTGTCTAGCTCGGTGAAAATTGTGAACTGCAGAATATTTTTAAAGAAATATGTCTGAAGAGTTTAACGAACTTTAATGATTTCTTTTAATCACAAAATGTCTTCTATAGAGACCCACATAATATTATGCACAGTACAAATGCCAGCAGTTTATTTCAAAGAATTCATTTGTTCACCTGAAACAAATGTTTATTTGAAATGATATTTAACCTATTATCTGTTTATTAATTCCCCACCACCACCACCAAATTATTCACGTGAAAGCGGTGGAAGAAATTTCTAGTAATGAAAACAAACTGGAACTCTACTTATGCATGTTAAGTAATCATAACAAAATGTAAAATATTGCCTAAATCACTAAAAAACTATCAAGAAGAAATGATGCATGCATACCATCTAAATGATTAAGGCATCTACAAATGAGAAGGCAAAGACTCTGCATAAAGTATAATTGTTACCATAACATCATTATAATGAAAATGATAACACTGGAAATAATTTCCAGGTCAACTATCAGTTCCACCATCATTGCCCAGATGCTCCCAACATGCTGTGAAAGCCTGGATTCATTTAGCTGCATCTGCTATATGGCAAGAAAGGTGGAGTGCTCATCCAATTTTCCTTTAGCAAATGAAGACAAATATTTGCAATTCTGGAAAGGCAATTTGCATGTCAATGACTAATTAATTCTCTATCAGAATCCATTCCCAACACCAACATCCCCAAGGCACACACCTTCCTAGCAGCGCCCTTCCACACAGTTTATCCTTTCCTTAAGGCCATAAAAATTTCCAAAATATTCTGAGTAATCATCTACCTTGAACTCAAAGTGAGTATTTCTTACTGGTATGTAATTCTGCGAAGTTCACAATTCTTCTAATAATTTTTTGAAAGAGCTTTTTTTAAAAAAAATCAGCTTAAGGGCTTCCCTGGTGGCGCAGTGGTAGAGAGTCTGCCTGCCGATGCAGGGGACACGGGTTTGTGCCCCGGTCCGGGAAGATCCCACATGCCGCGGAGCAGCTGGGCCCGTGAGCCATGGCCGCCGAGCCTGCGCGTCCGGAGCCTGTGCTCCGCAACGGGAGAGGCCACAACAGTGAGAGGCCCGCGTACCGCAAAAAAAAAAAAAAAAAAAAAATCAGCTTAATAATATGCCTAAAATAATAAATGCATGAACACACAATTCACACTATGCACATTTAAGACAGGCAGTAGTTTTTGTTTGGTTTTGGTTTTACTCTGTTCTTGCTTCATTGACTCTCTTAGAATGCTTGAGACGGTTGAACTGTAATTCATTTCCCTTTATTTATGGATGTGTAAGCTATGGACCCAATCAACTGAGCAGTTGCAGAGCCATGACCTCCTAGATTCCCACCCTTGCTATGGTCCCCTTGTCTCTCAATCTGAGAAAAGACCCTGTGATGTAATAAGCACCTTTCAGTACTTCAGCTACCAGTTTATGCATTCTGACATGTTGGTTTTCACCATTCTATTTGAAGTATTACAACGAATCTACCAAACATTACATGGGGATAAACTAGCCAGGCAGAAGCATACGACAGCCTGCACAACAGGAGAGAAGTGGCTTTCTGGTGATCTACACTTGAGGCTGATCCTCCAGTGGAGGCTGATTTGTCCCATTGGCTGTACAAATGTGTAGGAGAACTATATATTTGCACACATTTATAGGTGCACAATTACAAGAGGAAATACCCTTAGCTCAATGGAAAAAAAAAAAAAACAGAGAGAGAGAGAGAGGATGAAACAATAAAGCAATCCACAAAGCTCATAGCCTGGTAAACTCATTTCTATTGCTACCTTACTAATCATAAAGTTCTTCAGATAAATTCTAGACCAATTCTTTGGCGATATTGCTCCACTGTCACAGTCTCTTATTATCAAAAATGGATCGGTCAGTCCTCCTTCGCTCACAGTCTCCTACTCCAGCCCAGGACTTTGCGATGTCCCTCATAGTCTCTGCTAATGCCTCTGGGCCACACCCCAGGGAATCCAGGGCTGCACAGTCTTAAAGTCTCTCATGTGCCAATTTGATGGAAAATATTCTATTCTAAATATTCCTATTTTTAAAATGTGGTAATAACAATAATTTAAAAGTTGAAGTCTCAAACAGAGGTTTTAAGTCAACTATAATAAGCATTGCAAATTTATAGGCTAAACCAGTAACAGAAGAAAGTCTGGAACTACGAAGCTATGCATGATGGCACACCATGGAGAGGAGCCCCAGAGTTCATGAAATGAATTGTTGCAAAAAGCAACAACGACAACAACAAAAGCCAGTCAGCTGTACCAGTCTGCTGCTATTACAGCTACCTAAAGGCAAAATGTGCCAGTGAACAACAACGGTAAGAATTCTACTACCTTAATTCCCTGCCAAAAATGTTGAGCTTACTGTCATTTTAGTTTACTGTTATTTTTCTTCTATGTAAATGTATCTCCAGTTTTATAAAGGAAAAGGAACATAAAAGATTTTTGTTACAGAAATTTGCTTTGTGGACAACTTTGCTAAAAAACGGAAAAACAAAGAGACAACTTTGCTAAAAAACAGCTAAAACAAAGAGACATTCCCGAGGGGCTCTCTTTAACCATGTTATCAGCCTCTCTCGACACAAGGTAATCTAGAGAAGGACAGCTAACTAGATTAAAATTGTCTTCACAAGTCTCATTGCTTTTGTAGTTTTTAAGGCTATTGTGATGGGCTGAATACTATTCCCCCAAAAGATGTGGAAGTACCGACTTCCAGCGCCTATGAATACCCGTGACTTTACTTGGAATAGGGTCTTTGCAGATGAGCAAGATAAGATGAGATCATTAGGGAGGGCTCTAATCCAACATGACTATATTCTCATAAAAAGTAGAAATCTGGACAGAGACACATATAGGGAGAACGCCACCTGAAGGTTGCAGCTAATTTCCACAAGCCAAGGAACTATCAGAAGCTAGGAGACAGCCCTTGAACAGATCCTTCCCTAGTGCCTTGAGAGGAAGCATGGCTCTGCTGACACTGACCTTGGACTTCTAGTCTCCAGAACTGTGAAATAATAAGTTTCTTTGTCTAAGCCACTCAGTTTGTGGTACTCATTACGGCAGCCCTAGCAAACTAATAGAGCCATTATGGTATTACCCCTCCTTGGACAGCTGGCAAAACCTCCCTTCTCATACTCCATACTTCAAGAAGGCCTAAAAGAAATATTAGGAAAGGAACCAAATAGGTCAGCTATCTTTGCTCTCTAAATCCAGCTCATTCCAAAATAAACTAAATGAAAAGACATGCCTATTTAGTTAACTCCTTAAAATATATTTATAGAATAGCACTCACTTGAAGACAAAGAAAAACAGCAAAAACAAAGATCCATCCCAGTAGTGTTTTCCGAATAGAATTAATAATAAATATTTTTTAAATCTTTTAAAATCACAGTTTGATAAATGAGTAAAAGAAAATTAATGTTCTTTTACTTTAATGAGATCCTTTCTCATCTATTACTGAACTTCAGAGAGGCACAAAGTAATTAATTTTAGTCATTTCTATTTTCCTGGTGGAATCAGAAAGAATCCATGCTGGTGACATCAAGCTATTGTTCAGATCCTTGACAAAAACTATACTTGAAGCTGAAAATGATGCAGAAATTTCAGTTTATGAGCTATTTAAAAGAATAGAAAAAAGCCCATTACATGTTGGACAATTTAGTACACATATTTGACAATGAAACATAATCTTTTGTCTTATACCAAAGGCAACACTGGAGAAATATACTAAATGATCATTTCCTATCTTAATTATAAAATACAGACAAAAAGTCACACTCCCTAAAAACAACTGAATTGGGCAGCAGTTAGCTGAATTTTTCAAGTACAGTGGGGGGGGGGGGGTTACATTAATTTTGATGGGTTTTTTTTCCTACACCTTATTTGATGGTACTGAGGTATTCTGTTTTGTCTATGATTACATTTACCCATAACTGAAACCAGTTTAGCATTGCAAAATAGATTTTATTCAAATCATGCCATGTCAAAATGAAATCAAATCATCTTTTAACGTACGAAGCATTCCCCTGAACTATTACCCAACTGAACTATATTTGCCTCCATTAGTTCACATCTATAATTCATATTAATTGTTCATTTATTATTCATGTAGATACCTTTAGTACTGAGAAAAAATAGGAACTGGTCTGGTTCAAAATGAAAGCATATCCTCTGTAAGCAATTCTACCCATTTACAGTGGGCTCATTAGAAATTTATAAATCTTACCGATTATTTGTGGGTTTAAAATGTTATATAATATTATATAAAAGAAGACTCTATGCAAGGTTAAGTTATGGTACACTAACAATACATGCATTTAAATAACTGGAGCAGGAAATTCCACAAATTGTCTCCTCTGAACTATCCACACATAAACACTTGGTATGGGTATTACCATTTTATTGTACAACCCTGAATGATGAAATTAAGCCGCACTTAATAGTAATCTCTCCCAAAGTACATATCACAGGAAAGGTAATAAAAATGCTTAGTACTCTCCTGACATCTCAACCAGAGAGTGGCCGTCCTCAACTAGAGGACACAGGTGATTTCTTATTCATCTTTGTAAATTCCGCCCCTAGTGTGAACTCAGTAACTGTTTAATGAAATCTACTCTTGCCTTTCTACAAGAATCAGCATTTCTCAGTCTTTGTGTCTCTATGGTGATCCTTATAAAAAGCATGAAGCTGAATGTGCATACGTGGCTTCTCGCAGGCAAATCTCATTACTTTAGTGTTTTGCAAACAATAAAATTTTTATTAATATTGTTGTGCTAATTTTCAGGAAGAGGAAGAAGAGGTGAGAGGAGGTGACTGCTCTGGAAAAGTTAGATGCAAAGGAGGCAAAAATCAACATTTCCTGATTTTCTAGCAACAGCGTGTCAACCATGTAGAAGGCAGTCTACAACAATTGTTCATGTAGTGCACAACTAAACTCTCATCTGCTATGCAGACTAAAGGGACAGGCTTCAGAGGACTTCCTTCTTTACAGGTTAATTCAAGGGGGAAAAAGTTTAAAACTTAGAATTAAATTAATTAGGTAATGTTAAATGACCTAACAACTGAACCAACGTCCATATTCTTAACAATGGAATTATTCATTTCAGACATAAATTGCTAGAGCTGCAAATAGCATCTTAAAACAAGTAAATATGCTCTACCAATTAAATCAATGTCTAAATGTTATTCATCTACATATGGCAAAAAAAATGCGTGAAGCGTTTCACGGTGTAATTTTTTACATTACTTATAACTATTTTCTAATTGCATTAAGTTTCCCCAATGCAGGTTTTCCCCGCTATCCAAAAGTAGAATTTTCCTATGAAACCTTTTGTAAGCCAAAATGACATAAAGCCAAGAAGTAACTAACCTTAGGACATATCTTGCTAAGAGATGCACAAAATAAATTGAGAAAAAGCACAGATGCTCACAGACACAGCTCAAAGCCTGACGGCAGCCTGATGCTGAGATACTGAGCGTAGTTCCTGGAGAAGGAGCTTAGGGGCGCCACTCTCACTGCTCTGGGTGTGCGCTGTCTCTATAATGGCTCACTGCAAAACAAACACTGAACGCTCTTTTCAATTTTCACCTTTCACCTTTTGCTCTTTCATAAGAGCAAAAATTCTCTTTGGATTTCTTTTCTAGCAGAAACAGGTACTAATGTAGGTCTTCTGTAAAAGTGAAGTGACATAAAGCAAACTTTCACAAAGTGGGGGATACCTGTATAAGGACTGTACGGTCAGGCCACCCAAGACGGCAGCTCTCCGGCTCTCTGTACAACCCCTGCTCAACCAGTCCCTGCTTCACCTACACCCTAGTCACGTGACTGACCTTCCCTCTTAATCTTAGAGCCTAACAGTAAATGCCTACACACTTGCCTCAGCTCCAGCTAGAGACTGTTTTAGCTTATCAAAGGGGTGGTGAGGGGCGTGCTCCGCTGCTGGTTTCCCTGGTAACCAATGAGCCAACCTGATGTGAATTCCCTCTGTAACTGGTAACCTCCCTCTCTACCCCCTCATCCCCCACCCTCACCCCTACTCCTCCCAACCCCCAGCCCCCTATACACACACAAACACACACACACACACACACAACACACACACACGTACACACACACACACTCCTGTAGCAAAGACTGCTGCCATGTCCTGCCCACCCCCTGCTGCACATGGTGGGATGTTGCTCCAGGACCTTACTTCAGAGATGTAAGATCCCCCATCCATTAAACCACTGATGTCTCTGTCGCTGACTCTGGGCTCTTTCTTCCGTCAGGAGGCTGGGCAAGTACAGGGCTTGCAGGCCTGACGGGTGCAGGCCAACAAGGACAAACCTCAACCACACTTCTTGGCAGACTGTTGGTTCTCCTCAATAACTACCTGCTTCTCCCTGCCTGTTCAGAGGTCAATTCTGACTAATCTAGGCAAGCATGGTAATTGCATTTTCCTTCCCAGATAGTGCCAGGAAGGTCTGGCCAATGAAATATGGGAGGAAGTCTGGGGGGGGGGGGTGGAATTCTGGGAAGGTCTCCTTGCATTTTCAATGGGACATACATGAAGAGGGGGCTCTATCTTTCTTCTTCAAGTTGTTCTATCTCGATATGAAATCTGGAATAACCATTAGCCTATGGATAAAAGCCACACTTTGAAAATAAAGGAATCAAGAGTAGCAGAGAAATAGAGCTGTACCATGTTACAGCTCTATTACCATGTTACAATAACAACAAATCTTATTTCTTCAGTCATTTTGAATTGGGTTTTCTATTCTTTGCCACCAAAACCACCTTAACTGATCCAAGCCACACTCATACCCAAGTTCGTAATTATCATCTATTTCCTCTTCCGAACTTTTCACAGCCATCCTTGTTTTCAGTTAGTCATAATGTATATAAATTTTGTATCCATAGTTTCCACTTAACATTATTGTGAGCATTTTCCCATTTTTTATAGACAATCTTTGTGATTATCACTTTAGGAGCTGTGGAGTATCCATCGAATAAAGAGATCTCTGAGTAATATCTTATTGTTTGATATTTAGGTTTGCCTTCCCAGTTATAAACCAAATTACTTTTGCAAAAGTTAACTTCACACACACACACACACACACACACACACACACACACCCCAAGGACTGCATATATATGCAGAGAGAGTATTTGTGAGTCCAGGATAATCACTCATAAAAGGCAGTAGTAAGTGGATATCTAATTTTCTTCTTAAAAAAAAAAAAAATTCACACTAGTAAAAAGTCAGGTAATGCCCCAAATCAAAGTATTTTATATCTGCCTTAGCCTGAAAAGCAGAGTGAGCTCAATATTTAAAATCCAGACAGGAAATGTATCAAATCTGTTATTGCTAATAAATGTTTTTCAGCGCCTGCTACGTAGAATCAAGATGCAGCATTAAAAAAGTTTAAAAAGGGACTGCTTTCTACCAACTTTTTAAATTAACCTTCACTTCAAACACCAGATGGACTTCAAAGAGTACAGCCTGTAACATCCCACAAGTCCGCTATCTCTATCTGAATCAGGAGATTTGGGTGAACTAATCTGCATGACATGACAAAAAGTCAGATCTATGAATCACTCTTTCTGGTAAAATTGAAACCATTCAACTCAGATTGGGACTTGAACCCACGTGCTGGGACTCAAACCCGGCCAAAACCCAGACTGGGACTTGAACCCATGGTCTTTTAATTGATATCACACAGCTCAGGTTCTTGACGTCTAGTGCAGAAAGAATTCAGTGAGAGACAAAGTAATAGATAAGAAGTGGATTTATTTAGAGAGAAACACATTCCACAGATAGAGTGTGGGCCATCTCAGAAGGTGAGAAGCCCTGAAATACGACGTGGTTAGTTTTTATGGGCTGGGTAATTTCATAGGCTAATGAGTGGGAGGATGGGATTTCCAGGAATTGGGCCACTGCTCACTTTTTGATCTTTGATCAGCCTCAGAACTGCCGAGGCATGGGTGGGTGTGTCATTTAGCATGGTAATATATTACAGTGAGCATATAATGAGGCTCAAGGTCCACTGGAAGTCAAATCTTCCGCCATCTTGGACCTAGTTGGTCTACCCAGTTTTTGTCATGTCCTGTGGCTACGTCATTCTTTTAAAGGTTGTGCCCTGCCCCTTCCCTCCTGTTTCAAAATCTCAATCGTTAGAACATTATCGTTTATTATACCTATTTTACCCATCAGTCATCGGTCACCTATGGTTGAGTTCCACTTGGCTGCTTGTAACAAAGAGGAGCTCCTAGCACAGTGCAAGCAAGTTGCCCCACCGGCCACACCAACTGGAGACTGGAAAAGGGATCCCTCTTTCTAGTCAGGAAGCTCCAAATTATTGCAAGGTACTGTTGGGGGGAATCAGTTGCCTGTTAATTCTTCCTATAGAAATGTGAAAATAATCTGGCTCACATTCAGTTAATAATCGTATTCTGGTGAACTAATTTGTTATTATCCCACACTGGTCAAACAAAACCATTTTCTAAAACCACACAAAAAGTTACCATAGGCCTGCCTTATGCTTGATCCTAAATCTAGCGGGATTAAGTCACAGAATGGTAGACTCAGCTGACATGATCACCCACCGCTACACAGCTTAGGTGGGTTCTGATGCCCTCCCACGGTTTTCCCTGACTGTGACAAAGGGTCTTCAGCCTCCAAATCACCTAGACTGCTCATTAGAAATGCACATTCTTGAGCCGAATTCCTTAGCTTACTTAATCAGGGTCTCTGAAGGCTAGAGCCCAGGTATCTGCATTTGAATAAGCCCCCACGTGATTCTAATGCCCATTGTAAGAACTAACCCCAGGGCTGATACAGGGTGAATCCCCCAAATGATTCTTTGTTACTAATTTGCAAGTTTCACACCACCAGGGCCCAGGCAACATCTTTCTTGTTCTCAGATATTTGAGCCACTGGAGTGTCAACGCCCTGCCACCTGATATCCCCCTGCCACCCCTTCAACTTGGTTTCAACCAACTCTCCACCTCAGGGGCACCAACTTCCTCATTACTCTTGATGCAAACAGGTACATGACTCTAGCCTCTCTAGCCTCTAGTTTTGTTTTGTTTTGTTTTTTGTGGTACGCGGGCCTCTCACCGCTGTGACCTCTTCCGTTGCGGAGCACAGGCTCCGGACGCGCAGGCTCAGCGGGCATGGCTCACGGGCCCAGCCGCTCCGCAGCATGTGGGATCCTCCCAGGCCGGGGCACGAACCCGTGTCCCCTGCATCGGCAGGCGGACTCCCAACAACTGCACCACCAGGGAAGCCCCAGTTTATTTTTTAAAGGAGGGATTTCATTACAATTAATTTTCTTTCCTTTTGTCCTTTTTTTTTGTTTGTTTTGGTTAAAAAAAAGAAAGAAAAGAAAAAGAAAAACCTGGATATTCTCAAGTCAGAAGAGACTGGAAATCATGTACATTGGACCAAACATAATTTCCTTTCTCTTTCTTTTTAAACTAGTCTTTAAACTACAAGAATAGGATCATTAGACAGTACAGATATTTCTACATGCTTATATAATTAAAGAATAAAATGAGCTGTGGAGTGAAATGTGCACTATCTTATAATGTTGCTATAAGAATTAAATGAGGGACTTCCTTGGTGGTCCAGTGGGTAAGACTCTGCGCTCCCAATGCAGGGGGCCCAGGTTCGATCCCTGGTCGGGGAACTAGAAACCACCACGTGCATGCTACGAATAAGAAGCCCACATGCCGCAACTAAAAAAAAAAAAAAAAAATCCCGCATGCCACAACGAAGATCCCGTGTGCCACAACCAAGACTCGGCGCAGCCAAATAAATAAATTGTTTTTTTTTTTTTTTAAAGAATTAAATAAGAAAACTAATATATAAAATGCTTAACTCAGCATCCAACAAAGAGTGAATGCTCAATAAATCCCACCTGTTATTATCAGGCCGGAGTGTTTTGGTACATACTCAGTGCTGGGAAAGTCTTTTGAATAAATCTGTTTCAAAGCTGCCTTCCTCCGGATAAGGAAACTAAAGCTCTGGGGGTTGAGTCTTACTCAACACTGCATAGCTACTGGCAGAGCCAAAGAGGACACCAGTGTTTTCTAAAGCACAATTCCATATTCTTTTCACCACTCCATGACAGCTTTGTTCACACTCTTAACTGAAATGTGGAACGAAAAAAGTCATAGGTTCAGAATATGCCAGTCATTTGGAAGGTATGAGTTACATCCAATCAGAATGTGAGGAGTAAATGACAGAATGGGTTAGCAAGACTAAGCCTGTGAGAGTAATTAAATTATTACATAGCCAGCAGATTGCTGTCCTGGTTTTTTTTTTTTTTTTCTTTTTCTTTTTTTTGGGGGGAGTGTGGGGCGGGGAGAGAATTTATCTCCCATCTTGGGTGTTTTCTTTTGTTTCTCTTGTGTTCAACCACTTTAATCCAGGAAGTACACACACTATTACGCAGTGTTCAGTGTTCTGTCTAGTGAGAATTGACTATGAACACAAAGGAATCACAAAGAGTGTTGCTGTTAGGTTTAAATTTCTTTTCAACACAAGAGGGTGGGGAGAATCAATGAACAAGCTACTCTCCTCATTTGGAATATAAAGTGAAAAGAATTATGTGTCAGAAAGCACAATAGATCTAGTGTTTTAACTCTGAAATACACTTATTTATGTCTATGTATATACAATAGGAAATATGAAATATAATAATAGAAAGATGAAAAAACGGTCAGTGTTTGCTAAACATGAGATTTTACTACAAATAATCTCTCACAGTAAATAGTGAAACAATGCTAGGGCTCTCTGCTTGATATCACCTCAAATTTTTTACAGCCACATTGGCATTCTGTCTGTGAAACACAAGTATAGCGATGACTTCATTCTCTAGGATAAAGGATAATTGATCTTAACCTTCCTATCACTTTCCTTTAACTCAAAGCACTAATGCAATTGAAGGCACAGATAAATAAAAATTTCTGAAGGGAAAGAATGGCCCTGTGAAAGTTAACCTCCAAATTACCTCCAAAAGGTACAAAGTACAACATATCTCAGAATCACAATTAGTGAAACCGCTGCCCCACAGCTTGGATGGAGAGCTGCCAAAAAAAAAGAATTTTTAAAGAAAATCCAAACTTTGAAGGACATGTAAGGTTTTTTTCCCACAACTATTAGAGAAAAAAAAAAGCCCTAATGTTAAACAAAACACCAACTCAAAACAAAGCACTGTTCAAAGGCCGATTATTCACTTACATTAAATCTATTAATGTGATGCTTTTATTACCACAAAACCAAAACATCTTACCAACTTTATCTCTTTACCAATTGATCCCGATTTTCCACAAACAACATATACAGCTGAATACTGGCACTCTTGAAAACCGCACTTGACTATATCAAGTTGCTTCTTCCCCAAGATAGTTACTATTCCGATCTCTTTTCCCTTTCTTTTTTCTTCACTCACTGATGATATTTATCACACTGTGCCCCAGAACATGAACATCATTTTGACAAGTTGTATTTTGGCCGGGAAATTTTGCCAAACTTTTTCAAATATATGTCAATGGTGGGAGTAAGGCAGAAATTTTACCACGTTTTCCCAAATCGGGTGTGTGGGGGGGAAGGTTATTGATTGTCATATTAGATTTAATATTTCCCTTTCCAAAACAAGTAATTAGAAACTATCGCCTCCTTTGCTTTGCCTCTTCTACGTAAATATGGTAACATTCTGAAGGCAAGATGATCCAGAAAACACACATCCTCCCAACACATGCGCGCGGCCACACACACACACACACACACACACACACACACACACACACACGGCAGAGACAAGACCTTATCCGGGAACCCAGAGCGCAGCAGCTTCCAGAGAAACTATCACTTCACACACGAAGCCCGCCTTACTAATTCAAAGTCAAGGTACCAAGGTACTTGGATGGTAACTCAGTGGCAGCCCACCATCACAGAGAGGCAAACCCTCAATCGCACCCCCTCTCACTCTTTTCAAGGAACACCTAATGCCCTCTCCTAGCTAGGGTGGCTCCCCGCCAGTCCAAGTCGCCGCCGCTGCCCCGAGGCCACTCACCGTGTCTGCAGTCGCAGTAGCCCCAGTCCACCTTGCCGTGGGCGTTCCCATAGAAGCACCAGGGTCTGCCCGTGCCGTCGGGGCTCCGGCAAAAGTTGTGGCTCTGCCCTCGCAGTTGAGCCCAGCCCGCCGGGGGCGACCGCTCGAGGAACGGTGGCACCTCTGCCCAGCGCAGACAAGAGGCGCCGAAGTCCGTCACGTTGACCCAGGGCTCGCCGGCGGGGCAGTCCCCGGCGCGCGGCCCGGGCGTGTGCCGGGCGTGGAGGGCCTGCAGGCGCGGGGTCCGGAGCGCCGCCGGGGGGCGCGGGACGCGCGGCAGAGGCGTCCTCTGTGGACGCTGCTGGGTAGGAAGGTAATAAGGGTACTGGGGACCCAGAGGATAACTGAGGACAGGATCAAAGCTGACCACTCCGGGAAGCGCCCCGAAAATCAGAGCCACCGCGAAGCGGGCGAGCGTCATGGTGCCAGAGCAGCGGCGTTTGCTCCATACTCCCCCTGCTCCGCGGGTTCTGAAGGGTAGGAGAGGAGGGGGCGAGGGCGGGGCTGCGCGTCCCTGGAATCCCCTACTCCAGCCCCCTCCCGTCCCCCGCGCGCGGTCCGCCTTCCCCTCCCCACCTCGCCTCCCGCCGCGGATCCCCGGCCGTGCCTCTGCTCCTGCGCCTCGGGAGCGATCGCCGGCGGGGAAATCCTGTGTTCCGCGGAGCCCCGGCTGGTAGAGAGGACCCGCCAAGAGAAGACGCGGACCCGGCGGACAGTGGCGGGGCCGGAGCCCCAGGTAGCCTGCAGTGACACGGGCCCGGGAACTCTGCCCCCTGGCTGCCGGCACGGGGCGCGCAGTCTCGCCCAGGAGCCGGACCTCGGCGCGGCCGCTGCCTGGCTCTCGGCTGTCAGCCCGCCCGGCCGGGCCGGACCAGCTGCTAGCACCGCTGCGGCCTCAGTGTGCCCGAGCCAAGCCCGAGGGTGCCAACGAGGGGGACGGTCTTGCCCGCTCCTTGCCAGCAGGCGACACCACCAGAGCCCCGCGTCTGGCGGCTGCCAAGCCTGCCACCAGCCCGTGCAGCCATCTCTCCTCCACCGCCTTGCCGCGCCTCGTTTCCTCTATTCTGAAATCGTTAAAAGTGTGGATGGGTTTACCTGCAACTCTCCCTTGATAAGTCCCGGGGTGAAAGTTATCAAAGCCTACTTGGAATGCTGAAGCCATTTTCCTGAGCTGTGAGCTCCTCAAGGACAAGACCACGTTCTGTTCCGCTTTATATCCCAGTGCTTAACACCGTGGCCAACACTTATTAGGCTCCAGTAAACATTTGCTGAAATTCAATTCCTGAACCGACGCAGGGAAAGCAACTTGAGCCTTTCTACTTCCTGCCACCCACTTTCCACCCGGTGCCCTGAAAAACACCAGTTGTTTGGTTATTATTGGGGTTCCGTGAGGCCCTCTTAATACCAAATTTCCTTTCTAACCAGAGAATACTTCATCCGTCCGGGTCTCCATCCTATCCAAAAAGGCCATCCCTCTAACACCTGCTTCGTTTTTGCCCGGCAAGGGACTTGAGTTAAGCCTACTCTTTCGCCTCTCCAAAGTAGACTCTGCCTGCCGGCAATTTTGTTGCTGTTAGCTCGACCTTAGCAAAGCCCTTTCAACTGCTTCCCGCCGCCAAAAAAAAAAAAAAAAGTTGGTTTAGAATTTTTTAAAAATCACTGGAGCTGGATGTTTTAGGATTTCCCCTATCAGTTGTTCCTGACACTTAAGTTAAACAAGAAAATGGAAGGCCGTAAAGAAGGCAATATTTTACTTTCTGGCTTCAGTGCAGGGTAGAAATACTGTCCCATAGTATATACTGCACTGTGAAGAAAATTTGAGCATGACTTAAACGATTATTGTTAAAACCTAGATTTCAGTTAGAAACTGAATTAATTTCCTTCCCCCAGCTCAAATAATAATCTTAGTTTAACCTTTTGGAATCATCTGTTGTTTTTTTTAAAATTTTGTTCACTCCTATTAATGAAACATTTGATTTAACTTCAGAGAGAAGTGGGCAAGTGAATGATATTAGGAATCCAGGAATGTATTTATCAAATCTTTATTCAAGATGTTTTTACCAACTATTTCTTTTCTTTTTTTTTGTGGTACGCGGGCCTCTCACTCTTGTGGCCTCTCCCGTTGCGGAGCACAGGCTCCGGACGCGCAGGCTTAGTGCCCATGGCTCGTGGGCCCAGCCGCTCCGCGGCATGTGGGATCTTCCCGGACTGGGGCACGAACCCGTGTCCCCTGAATCAGCAGGCAGACTCTCAACCACTGCGCCACCAGGGAAACCCCATTATTATTATTATATATATTTTTAAACTAATAGTTTTCTGACTCCAAAAGCATAGTTAAAACTGTACTTGGGGAAGAGAGTGAAGGTAAAATCCTTCTTTGGGGGAGGTTGATTTACTTATTTTAGTAGGGTCGACAGAGTTCACCAATCACAGATTCTTGATATAATAGGTGACAATTCTAAAAGGAGTCACACTTTTCCTTCAAAACTGGCTCTCCACCTTCTGCCACTCACATCATGGCCCAGGGAAGGCTCATCTTGGGATTCTGGCTGGCTTGCTTAGACCCTGCTGCCCTCCCTTCCCTGCACGGCTCCTACACCTGTGGCTTTCACACTTCCTGGGGGTCTGGAGGCAGACCCAATTCTGACACACCTGTGTACCTTGGAGAGAGGAAAACAATGAGAAAGAAGTAGAAGAGAAGATGGTTGGAACTGAGTTCCAAAGAGGAGGGACCCTGGTCTGGCCTCTCCTCCAGCTTCCTATACACCTAAGAGGAGCTGAAGATTTTCCAAGGTCTACTTAACATTTAACAGATTATAAAGCTGACACATACAAAGTGGAGTTACCCACAGAAAATTCCACATCTGGATTTAATCGCTTCAATTTTAGAGCATATCTTTCTGAGAATATAAAATGGCACATCTGTAATTGGACTGTGAAGTCAGGGGCCTCAATTTGGGTTTCGTCCTCTACTTTACAGGCAGAGTATGACTTAAACAGACCTGCTCTTTACATATTACTCCCCTCCTCTGCTAATCTCTTCTTTCATTTCTCCTCGCTGCTACCAACATGCAGATGTTTAGGATTTCCAATTCTCCATCCAATCCCTGAAATGCATTTCTCCCTTCCACCTCCATCACATCATGTGTGTTGGGGGAATGGGGAGAAGTCCCCTCCTTCTACCTCGATTAGGTACCACCTAGCCACAACTCCCTCCTCAGACGCTCCTGACCCTCTGTCACACACATCAAAGCCAAAGGTGAAGGGGAGGCAACTCAACTCCATTGTGTTACAACTGCAAGAACCCCACTGCCAGTTCTTTCTCTGCTTTCCAATCCCTTCAGCAACAACAAAGGAGCAAGGAGAGGGAAAAGAAACAAGTGACATCTTGCAGACATTTCCCATCACAACACTTAGAAAGCCCCACGAGGCCCCCCAATCTCTCTTTTCACCTCTGCAACCTCCAATTCCATCAAGCAACCTCGGTGATACGGGGCCCAAGAGTTCAACTCTCCCCAGCTTGTCAGCCTAAAACCTAAAAATGGGAGTGAAGAGGAGAGTCTCCCAGCCCATATCACAGCAGGGAGGAGGTGCAGCCTTCAGGGGTGGAGGTGGGGCATGAATACATGTGCATATCTGTACTTTCCTGTGGTGACTACATTACAGTAAGAACATTTGATTTTATGGTGGTTTGGGGGGATCCTTTTACTTTACATACATGATGGGCTGAATAGTGTAGTTTGATTTAGAAATACAACCAATATATTGTACATTTTATTTTTACAGAGTTCCAAAACCAATACATCAAATAACTTTTGGAAAAGTTCCATGTACAATTTGGGTACTGCCGGTATTTGGAAAAGCTAAGAGCGTTCAAACATATGACAAAGAAGCAGTATTTACTTAGACAATTCCAAGTGCAAAAAAAAGTTGTTAAAAGAACACTGAGCATTGCTGTATCACATAAAAGAAAAAATATATTAAATAATAGCAATAATATAAGTCCCTGTCTAGGGACTGTGGGAAATTTAAAATGATAAGACATTATCAGGTCTTTGTGGCGGGGAATACAGTAAAAGAACATATAGTATTTGATTAAAAGTACAAGAAAATAAAAGAAAGATCCAGAAAATAAGAAATGAATTGCTAAATGAATGGTACAGTGATTTGGGCCGAGGGCCTCTGTTGGCAGGACGTCTCTGGCAGCAGAGGTAAAGTTTACACCTCTGCCTTGTATCAGCCACACTCTTCTTTGCCAGCCCTCCACCATGAAGATGTCTGAGGATCCACAATTGCAACAGGTGTTCTATATTTAACCATATATAACCATGTGTAAGGGCTGTTGACCTTACATACAGTGTCCAAGACCAAAAGAAAAGTTCTGCTTGACTCATCGTATTCATAATGCTTCTAAGAGGCGTTTTATCTCTATTTTTCAAAATGAAATTTTATAAAACTTTTTTGTTTCCTTTTTTTAAAAAAATTATTTATTTATTTTTGGCTTCATGGGGTCTTCATTGCTGTGCGTGGGCTTTTCTCTAGTTGCGGCGAGCAGGGGCTACTTTTTTTTTTTTTTTTTTTTTTTAGGGGCTACTCTTAGTTGCAGTGCGTGGGCTTCTCACTGCAATGGCTTCTCTTGCTGTGGAACACCGGCTTTAGGCACACAGGCTTCAGTAGTTGTGGCACACAAGCTCAGTAGTTGTGACTCACGAGTTTAGTTGCTCCATGGCATGTGGGATCTTCCCAGACCAGGGTTTGAACCTGTTTTCCCCTACATTGGCAGGCGGACTCCTAACCACTGCGCCACCAGGGAAGCCCTCCATTTATTTTTAAAAACTCTTCTAACCTTGGTGTAATCCCTATATGGAAATTAATTCTACAGATTCATTTCCAGGCTTACCCAAATTATACATACTGTATATGATGAATATAGATGTAAATATATAGATAGCTCCCAAAAACAGAAAAGAAAAAAGGTTAATTTGGCCTTGAAATCAAACTGGGGGTCACGCTGGCTCTAGCTCCTATTCACTATGGGATCTTAGGAGAGTTCCCTTAGTGCTCTAAGCCAAAGGCTCAACATCTGTGAAAAAGGGATGGCAATCCTGTTTGCAGGATAGATCTCTGGGAGGGGTAGTTGAGATAATACATGTGAACTGTTAAACAGAGTACTCAGAAAGTGCCAACTGCAACATGGTAGATTAGCCTCCGTAACTGCCTTTGAATTTTTTTTTTTAATTAATTAATTTATTTTTGGCTATGTTGGGTATTCGTTGCTGTGCACGGGCTTTCTCTAATTGTGGCGAGCGGGGGCTACTCTTCGTTGCGGTGCACGGGCTTCTCAATGAGGTAGCTTCTCTTGTTGTGGAGCACGGGCTCTAGGCACGCGGGCTTCAGTAGTTGCAGCACACAGACTCAGTCGTTGTGGCTCGCGGGCTCTAGAGCACAGGCTCAGTACACGGGCACATGGGCTTAGTTGTTCCGTGGCATGTGGGATCTTTCCGGACTAGGACTTGAACCCGTGTCCCCAGCATTGGCAGGCAGATTCTCAACCACTGAACCACCAGGGAAGCCCTGCCTTTGAATTCTTAACCCCCAAAATTAAGTCACCCTGTGAAAGCCTGCCTCAGTGAAGCAGGAAATCCCCTCCCTATCATGCTTCTGCCTCTTGCCGCACCCCATTTAAGAAGGATGACAAACACGCAGCTGCCCCAGCTCTGCTCACTTGAGTACTAGTTCTCGCTGATGGGTTTTCTCCTCCCCTCAACAGGTTTGGTCCCTGAAAGCCAATGAACTACTAGCTATTTTGAGTTAAAACACTTTTCATGAGGAGTCTGCCTAAGGATAATGAGTGGTTTTCAAATCCCTCAGTTGCAGGTGGGCTGTGGCCACAGATGAAAAAAGTAAACAGATGGAAAGAAAAGCCTGGCTAGCTGCTTGCCTGTGATCTGGGAAGCACTGAATCTTCGTGTTGAAAAGGACTTAGAGCTCCAACTTTCTGTCAAATTCAGGAATCCTTTTCAGAACATCCTGACAAGTGTACTTCCAAGTATTTCTTGAAAACTATGGGTGGAGGAAATTTCTACTTGGAAGCTAGCACGCTGCACCTCTAGAAAATCCAAATTGTTAGGAAAATCTCCCCATCTACTAAGCCAGAAGATGCCTCCAGGTGGAAACCTACTTTATCCAGCTATGATTCTGGTTCTACTCTCCTATTGATTTGGTGTCAATTTAGAGTCCAGCAGATCTGGGTTCAAATCCCTGTTAAATTATTCATTAGCTTCAGGGGGCACTAAAGACTCCTTTCTCTGCCCCTTCTTTTCACCTTCAAGAAAAAGCCGTCCTGAGACTTCCCTGGTGGCGCAGCAATTAAGACTCCACACTCCCAGTACAGGGGGCCTGGGTTCGATCCCTGGTCAGGGAACTAGATCCCACATGCGTTCCACAACTAAGAGTTTGCATGCCACAACTACGGAGCCAGTAAACCGCAACATGACCAAGTGCAACCAAATAAATAAACATTAAAAAGAAAAGAAAAGAAAAGAAAGAGACGTCCTGATTGGGAGTGTGCAGATCCAAGAACAGCAATTGATTCACACTGCTAGACTCCCTTAATAGTATTATCATGGGAGATATAAATATAAGTCTGTATAAGCATAGACGAACAATGCCCTATTTTCCCTCCTTTTGCTTAGTGTTTTTTCTACTTCATCACTGGAATCTTAAGGACCATAAAGTTGAGATTTGGGCATAGGTTGGGGCAGAAAGGGAGGGAGAGAAGCTGTTTAGCTGTGTGGTCATTGGCGTACTGCTAGGAAACTGCTTTGGGGTTTGGGATCAAAGCCTTCACTAATTGTAAAAGTCCACATTTGCCTGGGCTTGCATACTATGCATAAATGCCTTCTGGGGAACTCATAGCCTGAGGGTGGGGGGGGTGGGGCCTGGAGGGGAGGGGGGAGTGGAGATGGGATTCAGGGATCCTGGCTTCCCGTCATCCATCAGTCACTGCTAACCTCTTTTAAAATATAGTTTGCCTGTCTGTAATATGGAGATAATTCTATTTTACAAAGTTGTAAGAATTAGAAGCAGTATGTTAAGTGCTGGACAATGAGCAAATGACTATCATTTAAGTATGTGAAGACAGTTATCAGGACAAGTGTGGCAGTAAACTGCAGCTCATAGAATTAAAAACAATACCTCAGGGCTTCCCTGGTGGCGCAGTGGTTGAGAGTCCGCCTGCCGATGCAGGGGACGCGGGTTCATGCCCCGGTCCGGGAAGATCCCACATGCCGCGGAGCGGCTGGGCCCGTGAGCCGGGGCTGCTGAGCCTGCGCGTCCGGAGCCTGTGCTCCACAACGGGAGAGGCCACAGCAGTGAGAGGCCCGCGTACCGCAAAAAATAAAACCCAAAAAACAGTACCTCAGATATTATTTGCCCATTGCAGATTTCAGTGGAAAAAAAAAAATGTCGCCCTTGTTTCAAATACCACACTATGATTGCATTAACTTTTCCACAGCCACATAATTTCTGGCTCTTATACAACAAAGTTACCTAAACTCTTTGTCAGTCTGACAAAATCCCACATATCCTTTTTTTTTTTTTTTTTTTTTTTTTTTTTTTTTTTTTTTGTGGTACGCGGGCCTCTCACTGTTGTGGCCTCTCCCGATGCGGAGCACAGGCTCCGGATGCACAGGCTCAGCGGCCATGGCTCACGGGCCTAGCCGCTCCGCGGCATGTGGGATCTTCCCGGACCGGGGCACGAACCCGTGTCCCCTGCATTGGCAGGCGGACTCTCAACCACTGCGCCACCAGGGAAGCCCCCACATATCCTTTAAAGCCCTGTTCAAACTATGAAATCTTCCCTAACCAAATTCTGCTCTTGCAATATGTGTTAGCCTGGCATGCTGTACACACAGAATTTCTACAATCACAAACACATTGTTCCAGATTTGTCTACATTAAAAAATCCCCAATGGAAAGAATTATGCATTCCACAGTGATTGGCCCTTAAATGGCAGCCAATAGGCAGTGGAGAATTATTCAGCACTAAAAAGAATTACTCAGTATGAAAAGACATGGAGGGATCTTAAATGCATATCACCTAAGTGAAAGAAGCCTAACTGAAAAGATGAAAAGACTGTATACTATATGATTTCAACTGTATGACATTCTGGAAAAGGCAAAACTATTGAGACAGTAAAAAGATCAGTGGTTGCCAGTGGTTGAGGTGTGGGGACAGGAAGGAACAGGCAGAACTCAGGGAATTTTTAGGACAGTAAAAATACTTTGTATGATACTATAATGATGGATACATGTCCTTATACATTTGTCCAAACACATAGAATGTACAACACCAAGAGCAAACTGTAATGCAAACTATGGACTTTCAGTGATGATGATGTGTCAATGTAGGTTCATCAACTGTAGCAAATATAATCACTCTGGTGGGGTATGTTGATAATGGAGGAGGCTATGCATGAGTGGTGCAGAGGATATTTGGGAAATCGGTGTACCTTCCCCTCAATTTTGCTGCAAACCTAAAACTGTTGTAAAAAATTTAAGTTAATTTTTTAAAAATGTCAGCCAATAAACAGTGAACAGTGAGATCCTCAAATAAAATGCAAACAAGCTTTTAAAATTTTTTTATAATGTGGTAGTGTATTGTCTCCAAGAGATGTCACAAACTAGCAGCCAACAAGATTGACATGCCATCCAGATATATCAATATTTTGTTTGGTAGAGAATCATTTTAATAATTGAACTTTATGCATTATTTAAAATCAGTAGCTCATCCATAAAATTAAGGACTACCCGCCTCCCTTGTGTATCTATTAGAAAGCTTTTGGCTGCAAGTAAAAGACACTTCAAATCAAACTGGCTTAAAATCAGGTATTTTAAAGGATTATATGATCTCATACAATAGGAAATACCAACCAATCCAGGTTGATTGCTTCAGTGCCTAACCATGTCTTTGAGGTGCCAGGCTCTGTATCTCTCTACTTGGTCATCTTAGGGTTGGCTTCATCTTCAGACTGCCAGCAAAGAACAGGACATTACATCTAGATAGAGTCCATGTTCAGAAGAAGAAAAGAGACTTGCTTTTTCTGTGCCTCTTTTTCAGGAGTGAAGTAATCTTTCCCAGAAGCTTCTGAGGAGATTTCCCCTCACACCTTATAGACCATTATTGGGTCACAAGCCTGTTCCTGAAATATTCACTGACTAGAAGATAGACTTACTGTGATTAGCTTGAACTAATTATCTGGGAGCTTGGGAAGAGATCAACCTATGTATACCTTGAAATATCAAAAGATCTGGCAACATTGCAACCCTAATTCCCACATGGTAACAAATGTCTATTGCTGTTTCCATCCTTAGACTTAGGGAACAGTCCTCAATTCACCATTGATCACTACTTGCCTGGACTTTTATTTTTTTAATAAATTTATTTTATTTATTTATTTTTGGCTGCATTGGGTTTTCGTTGCTGCGCGTGGGCTTTCTCTAGTTGTGGCGAGCAAGGGCTACTCTTTGTTGCGGTGCGCGGGCTTCTCATTGCAGTGGCTTCTCTTGTTGTGGAGCATGGGCTCTAGGTGCATGGGCTTCAGTAGTTGCGGCTTGCAGGCTCCAGAGTGCAGGCTCAGTAGTTGTGGCTCACGGGCTTAGTTGCTCCGCGACATGTGGGATCTTCCCAGACCAGGGATTGAACACATGTGCCCTGCATTGGCACGTGGATTCTTAACCACTGTGCCACCAGGGAAGTCCTGCCTGGACTTTTTGAGCATTTGAGTTTACTACACCTAGTTTATACTTTTTTATCTGGCAGGAGTTTTATGCTAAATTATGATATTCCATAGGTATTTCAAGCCTATGGATTCTGGAGACTAATGATGAATGGGTAATTATGGGTAATTATGTTAGTATCTATAGCGACATAAGTTTTTGTCCCACAACTTAGTGGCTTAAAACAACAAGCATTTATTATCCCACAGAGTTTCTGGGAGTCAGGAATCTGCGAGCGGCTAAGCTGGGTGGTTCTGACTCAAGGTGTCTTATGAAGTTGCAGTCCAAGTGGTGATGGGGCTGCAGTCATCTGAAGACCTGGGTGGGCTAAAGGATCTGCTTCCAAGCTCACTCATAGGTTGTTGGTTGGAGGCCTCAGTTCATCACCACATGGAATTCTCTATAAGGCCACTCACAGCATGGTATTGGCTTCCCCTGGGGCCAGTGATCCAAGAGAACAAGAGTGACCAAAACAGAAATCACAAAGGCTCTTATAACCTAATCTCAGAACTGACATACCATCACTTCTGCCATATTCTATTGCTCACAAAGTAAACTAACCCTGGTGCAGTGCAGGACGGGTGTGAGTTCCAGGAAGTGGAGATAGCCGGGGGCCGCCTTTGAGGCTGGCTACCATAGTTACATTCTGCAAAACTGATCTGTTGACAGGGAATTTAAACAGATACTTATTTGTAGTGTGACTACATGAATTTTCCAAATGCTAAATATTTTGGGAGTGCATTGTCAATTAAACAATCACTTTACATGAAACATAGGGTCAGCTGTAAGCAAAGTTGTCGTAATTTCCCCAGAATTGCATCTCCCATGCTACATTATAAGCAGACTCAGTCTTGTTTTTTATCTGTTTGCAAGAAAAAAAAAAAATTGTATCAATGAATCAGGTATCTATACTCCTAGTAAAAGACTCCCAAGTGTACCAGCTGCCTGATAAGACTTAATGTGTCAGCCAGTCTGGAGTTATTAACTTTTCAACAGGGACAAAAGAATGCATGGTCAAAGGAATTATGGGCTTTCAGGCATCCCCTGAACTGAGTCCCAGGAGAGCAGGAATTTGGATAAAGAAGATGCCTCCTGCAATTGTATCACGTGTAAGGCTGTCCATATTAGAATATTGCTAAAGAAAAAGAAAGATAAGACAAAACAAAAATAGTCATGGTTTAATTTGATGAGAAGATTACAAACCTTTTCAGCTAGATTATATTCACCATCTGTAAAACAACTCCCGGCATTTTGTAATGCAACAGAGTTTCTTGTCTAAGCAATTAAGCTATGTACATTACTGTTGCTTTCCGACACACCCTCATTAAAAAAAAAAAACCCTAAAGCATCAAAAGGCTTATTTATGTATAACACTGTTATAACAACTGGAAACAAATTTTCTAGTGGAACTGAAATCAGAAAGAATTTATTTTGCCCCCACCCTTCCATGAAACAGTTACATTGTGAAGGACATTTTGCCCTCATTTGGGGACTGAAAGATAGATACAGTTTTGAAACAGAGACTCATTGGCAGTAATTATAGCTGAGTTGTGTAGTAAAACAAACTCAGGGCATTAAAAATATAATGCTACTCTGTGGGCTTCCCTGGTGGTGCAGTGGTTAAGAATCCTCCTGCCAGTGCCGGGACATGGGTTCGAGCCCTGGTCCAGGAGGATCCCATGCCGCGGAGCAACTAAGCCCGTGCACCACAACTACTGAGCCTGTGCTCTAGAGCCCGCATGCCTAGAGCCTGTGCTCCCCAACAAGAGAAGCCACCACAGTGAGAAGCATGTGCACTGCAACGAAGAGTAGCCCCCGCTCTCCGCAACTAGCGGAAACCCATGTGCAGCAACGAAGACCCAACGCAGCCAAAAATAAATAAATAAAATAATAATAATAAATAAAAATATAATGCTACTCTAGACTAGTCTTTATTTTTAGAAGGCTTAGAAAACCTCTACCCAGTGTACAAAGGCTCTTCATGTGACTAAATGTTCCTTGCTATCAAATGGTCATCAGAAAAATGAAATATGGTCAGACAGTCAACAAGAAAAGCAATACTTGGCACACAGTATCAGTTCTGTTGCAGCTCACAGCTGAGTCTAAGCAAAGGCAACTTTATGGAAGATGCTGGGTTCCATCTGGGAGCCTGAAATAAGACGTTAATTAGTAAGGTTTCCTTCTGTGACAGAACGGCTGTTAATGTAATGGCATATGTCTTGTGGAATGCTTGTCTTCAGAAATGTTTTAGGTAAATTATCTCAGACTCAACAATAACTTTGAATAATTTTAACCTTTGGAACTTAACTAGCTCAACAGGGCATATAATAATAAAGGCAGAAGGAAGAAACCTGTTAAGACATAGATCTCTTGAAGATGTTAAAATGTTTAAAACCCTGAACATCAACAGAAAAACCTGAACAATAACATCAGTTTTAAGAATATAGATAATGCCATGATTTTTATTTTTGACTGTGATACATAATAGTATGTGTAACTATAATTTGAAGCTATGATGTTATACTTTATAATTTTCTATATTCTTTCATTTTCAAAATGTTTGATAAATATTTAGAAAGAAAGAGCACAAAAGGTAATACAAGGATCTTTAATGTACACCAATTTAGTGGCATCCAAATGATCACTTAAAGATATACTGACTTGGGTTTCCCTGGTGGCGCAGTGGTTGAGAGTCCGCCTGCCGATGCAGGGGACATGGGTTCGTGCCCCAGTCTGGGAAGATTCCATATGCCGCAGAGTGGCTGGGCCCGTGAGCCATGGTTGCTGAGCCTGCGCGTCTGGTGTCTGTGTTCCGCAACGGGAGAGGCCACAACAGTGAGAGGCCCGCATACCGCAAAAAAAAAAAAAAAAAAAAAAAAGATATACTGACTTTTTCATAGTGAGGACTTTTACTCAAGTGGTTGGATGGATTTGTGCTCTCCTTAAGAAAGCTCTTGAGTGAGCTATTGGATCTTATTCATTTCCGGATCCTCATTACTTACTACAAGTTTCTCAATAAATATTTTTCACTGACTCTATATCCAGTTTCTTATCTAGTTCTCTCTTTTTTTTTAATTAATAATTAATTTTAAAATTTTCTTTATTTTGGCTGCGCTGGGTCTTCGTTGCTGCATGCGGGCTTTTCTCTAGTTGCAGCGAGCGGGAGCTACTCTTCGTTGCGGTGCACAGGCTTCTCATTGCGGTGACTTCTCTTACTAAGGTGACTTCTCGTCTTGCGGAGCACGGGCTTTAGGCACACGGGCTTCAGTAGTTGTGGTTCACAGGCTCTAGAGCGCAGGCTTAGTAGTTCTGGCGCATGGGCTTAGTTGCTCCGCGGCATGTGGGATCTTCCTGGACCAGGGCTTGAACCCGTGTCCCCTGCATTGGCAGGCAGATTCTTACCACTTTGCTGGGCAAATTTCTAATAGGTAACTTTTCCATCAGAAAAGGGGTGTGTTACAATTAAGATGACCATTCATAAGCTGGATTTTTTCTTAACATTAGTAAACAAATTCTTCTTATCGTCACTGTTACATCTAAATAGGGGATACCATATTGTCTGGTGGACAGCACATAGACTGTCAACCAAAGGATGTTATAGCAAATTCTCCTCAGCCATTTAATAGCTCAGACGTTTGCTAGTTTCTCTCCAAGTTGCATCTGGGGGTGACAGTGCCACCCCAGAGTGCTGTTGTGCAGGGATATGAAAAGTGCTATGTTGGCCACTTCATGGCCACTCAACAGATGGTACGTTTTCTGTTTCATTTTTGTCCCCTTTGTCTAAGCTCAGTGTTTGTCCCATATTATTGAAAGGCTAACAGTTTTTCCTACCAAAGCATGCTGAATCAAGATGCAGTTTCACAATCCAGGCTGAAGTAGAACTGGTCAGGAAAAGTTGCTACAGATCCTCGAGAACATGCTAACCTTTAAAAAATCTCATCCAGTCTGTATTTGGGGCCCCAAAGTCCAGTAAATAATGTGTAGTTAATTAAAATCTCAGCTTCTTTGGGAAAGAAGTGAACTTTCTTTGCCTTTCAAATTGGTAGACAAACGAATTCAGACCAAATTAAAGTGCTGTTAAGCCTTTGAAACATAAAACAAATGAAATATTACCTCTAAGGACTAAATTATGCACTGATAATTTTGGGGGTTCTCACACAGGAGTTTTAACATTTTACTTTATTAAAAATCTAAAGCACTTAGGCCATTAAATTTTACCTATGTAGTTTGTTGTTGTTTAATGAAGATATCAGTGGTAATCATCTCCATTTCCCGCTGGATTTCAAATACCAACTGTGGCAGCTACAACATTGTAGTTTGGGTTGATTACTGATCCTTACCTGCTGCCAACAGCAGCAGTGAGGGTTTTGCCTTTCTTTCTGGAGCACACATTTGTAAACCAAAGCTTTCTGATACTGAGTGTCAACCAGGTTTTAGATCTTGTCTTTACTAGTATAGGGGCGTTACACCCAGGGTTACTGTCTTTTCTCTATATCCTCAAAAATGCTGTTTTAATAGATTCTTATTTTTCCTGAGTCTTCTCGGGATCTAAATTGTCCTCTACTTTAACCTTCCTTTTAAATTCTCTTTGTGATTAAAAGGAACTGTTTCCTTGTGGCGTATCCTACTAACTTTGTCTTGGACTTTTTGTCCTTTGTTTACTTTCTTTGGCCACACTGTTTTTTGTTTTGTTTTTATTGTTGGTGTTGTTGATTTTGTCCACCAGTGTATCAAGTTCATTGCTATGTCAGGCCTCTTGTACTTGCTACCCCCTCTTCAAAGAATGCCCTTCCTCTGGGTTTTCACAGGGCAACTCTTCAACTCTTAGATCTCAATCAAATCTACCTGCCCAGGTAGTCTCTGCCCTCCGTACCTAAAACACTCGCCGTCAACCTCCCCCCAGGTCACTTTTCATCCCATTAAACTGTTCTCCTTCCTCCATAGCACCTATTACTATCTTTATCTTTTACTATGTTTGTCATCTGACTCCACACGCTGGAAGGTAAGCTCCATATAAAGCAGGAACCTTGTCGCTTTTGCTCTCCACAAAATCCCTGGTGTTTCGCACAGTTCCCATAGAGGCTTCATGACTAATTTCTTGAAGGAATAGATGAACGAATCTATGACTGTCTTCATCCTCTTCTCCACCTATTTAATGTTGCCAATTAATCAAGGTCCAGGGACTTCCCTGGTGGCACAGTGGTTAAGAATCTGCCTGCCGAGGCACGGGACATGGGTTCGATTCCTGGTCGGGGAAGATCCCACATCCTGAGAAGCAACTAAGCCCGTGTGCCATAAGTACTGAGCCTGTGTGCCACAATGAATGAAGCCCGCACACCTGGAGCCCATGCTCTGCAAAAAGAGAAGCCAGCCCAATGAAAACATGTGCACTGCAATGAAGAGTAGCCCCGCTCGTGTCAACTAGAGAAAGCCCGCGCACAGCAACGAAGACCCAACGCAGCCGACAGTAAATAAATAAAATAAATAAATCTATTAAAAAAAAATCAAGGGGCTTCCCTGATGGCGCAGTGGTTGAGAGTCTGCCTGCCGATGCAGGGCACGCGGGTTCGTGCCCCAGTCCAGGAAGATCCCACATGCCGCCGAGCAGCTGGGCGCGTGAGCCATGGCCGCTGAGCCTGCGCGTCCGGAGCCCATGCTCCGCAATGGGAGAGGCCACAACAGTGAGAGGCCCGCATACCGCAAAAAAAAAAAAAATCACGGTCCATTTTTTTTCCCTATAAATATCCTTTCAGAGGACTCTCGTCCACAATGTTGATTAAAACAATGGCCTTCATTTAAAAAATATTAGACTACCTGTTAGAATTCCTCACGACTCTGCCCTAAGTTTCAATGGCTAGTCAACTCACCCGAATGATTGCCCTTGATTTAGGTTGGAATTGATCAGTTTTCATCCCAATCAGTTCTGGGAGACTGTTTGGTGAGTCTGTAACCCCTGAAGGCATTAGCCCAGGATTCTCAAGACTGCCCCCAGACACTATTCCTATTCCAGACAGTAAATTTTAGGAAGGAGAGCAGTGTAATCCCTACTTTTTCGTACCAGCCTGCTCAAGACAGTAAGGACCCCACTGAGGTCCATTCCAATCTTGGTTGTTAACTGACAGCAAACCAAGTTAAGCCCTATAGAAAATAGATAAGTTAAAAAGAAATAACTAAACCCTGTACTTCTTGTTTTACCATATTCTTCACTTTGGGCACTCTCTGCCCTCTGTAGGAGTATGCCTCCTGAACGGGATTCCGGGGCCTGCATTCCCAGGTCTGGCACTTTCCAGCCATTCGTACCCAGAGGTGTACAAGCTGCAAACTCTCCTCTCCCTGCAAGTCCCTTATCACAAAAACTGTCTTATGGACAACATCAGGCCCTCAGTGTTTGCCTGCTGTTGATTTGATACATTCCTTTGTGCTAGACTAAAAGAACCCTCGGGGCCTCTTCTCCACCTCCAGCAGTCTTAATTGTAGCTTTTTAAGATAACCATCCACTTTGGTGTGTCACCTAAAGGAATGAAAGAAGAGGTTAAAATTCTAGACCAGGTAAGGGGCGAAGGCAAGTAACAGGTTGAGACAGATGCTTCTGATGAGTAGTTTGTTGAACAGCTCAAATTCTGCTGGTTATGTGGTCAACGACTTTCTCTCACAGCCTTCCAGACCTGGATAAAGAATCAACTTGAGCACATTCTTCGGGGAAAAAATAAAATGATCCACTTGATGCTTTAGATTTTCTATAGTAATTTTTAAACATCTACATTCCCAATTGTTCTCCCCTCAGCCACTTTCCCCCTGAATGTTCTCTTTGCCTCTTCCCATGTCCATATCTGTGATATTTTTTTTCTCCATAGCTTACTCAGCCTGAAATTTTTCTATCCCTACACCGTTTGTATTTTCCTCGTTCCTATATAAGCTCTATCATTAAAAAAAAAAAAAATCCCTCTTTTGGGATCTGTTACATGTATAATGGACATACCAGCTCTGAAATTTTCCCCTCAGGAATGGAATAAAGGGAAAAACAGAGGAAGAAAGATGAAAGAAGCCTGGATCAGTTTCTCATCTTCCTCTGTGGGGCAAAGGGAAAAACAGAAACCAGGCCCTCCCTCTACAAAAAACCTTGGAGGTTTCTTCATCTCCCTTGATGGATTGAAACCTTAATTATCTGTCTCAAGTCATTAGGCTGCTAAATAATTATTTTGCCTTTTATTTATGCTCTACTCAATTAATATTATCATTATTAATATTGATCATAAGAAAAACAATGAAATTACCTATATTCTTTGTTATTTAACCTTCTCTAATATCTAAGTCGGTCATTAAGTTTTTGCTATCATTAAAATAGGGTAGTGTAAAATATCAACATATTAAAAGATTAAGAAAACTATTGCATCTTTCAATTAAGCATCCAGTGGATATTTTAACATAATAGAAGAGAAATATAAGATTTTCTATAAAATTAATTAATTACAGTATAACTTTTCACACAAACAAAATGAAATTTACAATTTCAGCTTTTTGAATGAAACAAAACCTCTCTGAGATTTAAATTATAAAATATGAGTGGTGTGACTATAAGATTTTATCTCGACTTTTCTAGAAAGCGTGAAAAAATGCAGCTACATTTTTTACCACAGTAACATTACATTCACTAGGTCTGTTGAAATTACAATCAGGAAGATGCCTTTTGTCTCTGTCTATAAATGAACTCTGTAGAGCTGCAGTGTATTTCTTCAAGCTACTGAGGATGGGCTTGTTGCTAAAGAGATTTAGGTTACTATTTAGGGAGCTTTAGTTAGTGTGATAATGAGGGCACAAGGGAGATTTTCAAAAAACGTTGGGTTTTAAATAGACAATGTGAAATTAGCTGGGAAGAGGCAGACATCAAAAAACAGGAGTTAGTACTGTGTTCTAACAGCACAGTGGTGAAAGGTAGCAAGAAATGAACAATGAACACAAATGTGGACCAATTCAACCCAGAGTGCCGAATCAGTACTCAAATTTCTCCGTTTAATTAAGGTGTCAACTAAAAAGATAGGGAATCACTTATTTTTTAGGCAAATGATGACTATGAATACATAAATAAATTCTAGTGGAGAAATCACATGCACTCTATTCTGACTTGTGGCTTTTTGTCTGCTTTTTGTTTTGTGCCATTTGGACAGTAACAGTTCCCATAACGTGATTAATTCTTAGCAATGATAAGTGAATTTAATATGCTATCTCAGTTTAATCAATCTGGCAACCCTTGCATGATAGCCATTTTACATGAGGATACCGAGGTTTGGTGAGGTTAAGTAATGTGCTGGACCTTAAGAGGTGACCCAGGTCTTACCAGATGCCAAAGCACTTGCCCTTCACCACTGCCCTGTGCAGCCTCTTGTGTTGGTAGCTTGCAGGCAGTGAGAAGGACACAAGATTTCTTCTGACTTTCAAACAGATATGTACAGTACTTTGTGAGCTCACTAGTGAAAAACTAAACCAAAGCAAAAATATGACAGCCCTAAGGTTTAAGAAAACCTAAACATAGCCCATGGATTTCAGAGTCTGAGCTTTGGTTTCTTTGATTGGTGATGAAATATGGTTGAACCTGTGAGCCTCTCAGTAAAATGGAGTTGTTCGTGGGAGAAGGTATGCAAAACATGATAATCCCTTGAATTGCTGTTCTTATAAAATATAGCCATCTCTTTCAGACAGCAACAAAATTAGTTCATGACTTACACGTTATTTTTAAAATATATGAGAGTCCATTTAAAGTTCCAAAATGTAGTACTCAGCACAGAAATATAATAACAGATGTTATAACCAAATTAAGGGCTCTTCTCAGACATCTTTTATGGATAGTAGATTGGTACAGAGGCACATTAAAGCCTTTGAATAACGTACTCCACTGTCAACCTAGAGGATTTGGTGGGAAATAACTTCTGGAATTGATGTTTCAACTTCAACGATTCAATCCAAATTGATGTTTCAAACAAGTGGCATTCTAGTTAGTGAATATGTTTACAGATACTTTAACTCTTGCTTAATGCCTTGTTTCCACTCTATTCTAGAATTGATCACATTCCTGAAATTATTTGCCTACTCTCTCTCCCTCACTAGACTGTGAGCCACTGAGGTGCAGGTGCTGTGTGTGAACCGTCTTTGCATACCCAGGGCCTTGATAATGCCTAGGAACAAAATCTTTACTTTTTAAAGCACATGCATAGAATGGAGTTTCTCAGCCTCAACACCATTGACATTTGGGGTCATATAATCCTTAATTGGGGGATGTGGACTATTCCATACATCAGTGGTCCCCAACCATTTTGGCACCAGGGGCCGGTTTCGTGGAAGACAGTTTTTCCACGAATGGGGTGGGGGGATGTCGGGGGAGGATGGTTCAGGTGGTAATGCGAGCGACGGGGAGGGCAGATGAAGCTTCGCTCCCTCGCCTGCCGCTCACCTCCTGCTCTGTGGCCTGGTCTGCCATCCGGGGATTGGGGACCCCTGCCACACATAGTAGGATATATAATAGCACTCCTGACATCTACTCACTAGATGCCGGTAGTCCCCACCCACCTACCCAAAATATCTCCAGACATTGTCAAATGTCCCCTGGGGAGGGGGGAATCACCCCCAGTTGAAAACCACTGACATGGAAGAATGCACACACATGCACAGATAAAAACATGATGCTTTTAATTTATTAATTCATTTTTTCAATTCTCTTTGTGTAGGCAACAAGTACACAGAACACAAGAATCAAAATTACAAAAGTATATATAGTAAAAGATAAATCTCTTTCCTTCTCCCATCTCCCACCCAGTTTTTTGTATATTATTCTAGACCCTAGATGTCCAATGGATGCCCCTAGATACATGTGACTATTGTAAACTTAAGATGTGGCTTGTTCTAACTGAGATGTGCTAAGTATAAAATACACAATGGATTTTGAAGACAATATAGAAAGTGTAAAATATATCATTAATAACTGTTTTACATTTACATGTAAGAATGACAATATCTTGGATATATTAGATGAAATAAAATATGTAATTAAAATTAATTAGTCCTTTAATAAAGCCATTTTACTATGGCTACTGGGAAATTCAAAATTACATCTTTGACTTACATTATATTTCTGTTGAACAGCACTTTATTTTATTTGTTTATTTTTCTTTTTGCGGTATGCGGGCCTCTCACTGTTGTGGCCTCTCCCGCTGCGGAGCACAGTCTCCGGACGCGCAGGCTCAGCGGCCATGGCTCACGGGCCCAGCCGCTCCGCGGCATGTGGGATCTTCCCAGACCGGGGCACGCACCCATGTCCCCTGCAACGGCAGGCGGGCTCTCAACCACTGTGCCACCAGGGAAGCCCTGAACAGCACTTTAAAAGAAATATTCCATGGGGTTATAAACATATAAATATGTATATATAATGTTAAACTTAATACATATATGTTGTTTTATTTTATACTTAGCATAAACATTGCGTATGGTACTTAGTAGATGCTCACCGATTGACTCAATAAGTAATCGAGTGATTATATGTATACATATACAGTTGACTCTTGAACAACGTGGGGATTTAGTCCGAAACTGTGTATAATTTATAGTTGGCCCTCCAACTATGCTGTTCCTCTGAATCCGAGGTTCCAGATCCCCAGATGAAACCAGCTTTGTATTGTGTAGTACTGTAGTATTTACTGTTGAAGAAAATCAGCATATGAGCGAACCCGAACAGTTCAAATCCATGTCGTTCAAGGGTCAACTGTATAAATATTCACATAAATAACTATCATATACATTTGTAGTGCTTTTTACATAGGACTTTCACATACTTCATTTTATATGATCCTCATAACCTCACGATACAAATATTTTATTATGATCCTCATTTATCTCATCTGTAAAATGGTTATAATAATCATATTGTTTGAAAATTAAATATATTTATATAAGAACTTAGAACAGTACCCATCGGATTACAATAACCATATATCATTATCCTTCTCTTCTTTGTTATCATTATTGTTTTTGTTGTTACTATTTTTTTTAAAGATGAGGAAGCCAAACATCAGAGAGGATAATGCCCCTAGGTTACACATCTGGCAACACAGCTGCTCAAAACTGGAAGCTTGTGCTTTGACTTACAAATTCATGCACTCATCTCCATCTTATGCCACGTCATTATATTCATTTAAAAAACACAAAAAAGGGGCTTCCCTGGTGGCGCGGTGGTCGGGAGTCCGCCTGCCGATGCAGGGGACACGGGTTCGTGCCCCGGTCCGGGAAGATCCCACGTGCCGCGGAGCGGCTGGGCCCGTGAGCCATGGCCGCTGAGCCTGCGCGTCCGGAGCCTGTGCTCTGCAACGGGAGAGGCCACAACAGTGAGAGGCCCGCGTACCGCAAAAAAAACAACAAAAAACACAAAAAAGAAAACATGTAGTGCCCAGATCCTGTTTTTAAATTCCATTACCTTATAAAAGGGACCAAGATCCTTGGAATATTGTCTATTTCAGGGTCAGGATTAGCAAAGTACAAGCCTGAAATACTTTGATGTGTCAGTAAGGAAGTGCTCAAAAACTGTAGGTATATGGGATGTTTGCATACATTTCTGAAACTTTTAGGTAAATTTCCAATTATTTCAAAATATAAAGTTTAAAAAATAACAAAACCAGGGCTTCCCTGGTGGCGCAGTGGTTGAAAGTCCGCCTGCCGATGCAGGGGACACGGGTTCGTGCCCTGGTCCGGGAAGATCCCACATGCCGCGGAGCGGCTGGGCGCGTGAGCCATGGCCGCTGAGCCTGCGCGTCCGGAGCCTGTGCTCTGCAACGGGAGAGGCCACAACAGTGAGAGGCCGCGTACAGCAAAAACAACAACAACAACAACAAAAAGATTGAGCAGTTTGTGGATCATTGTTCTCAAGTAACCTTGTCTCACCTGCAACGTAGTCTCCTTTCGTCCACCCCATTGCTACTCCAAGTGTCCTCTCCTGCTTGCCTGTCACCTTTCTATGCCTGCCCCATTGCTAGCGTCCATTAAATACTAATAAATCTAGACAGACATTGATGTCCTGATTCCAAATATAAATCATTACTACTACTACTACTAGTAAGTAGTCTCCAGATATTTTCCCTGAGTCTTCCCTACTCTTTGAAGGGCCATACAACTTATTATCTTTTATTCCTTCTTTCTGTATAAAAGAGGAGGTCTCACTATGTTCTAGAACTAATCTTACCTCTGGAGGCTGGAAAAGAAGTTCTTTCTTTTGAAAAATTTCAAAGCATTAATTCAGAGCTTTCCAGTTGGGTTGCTGGAGCACAAATATGTGTTAAGTGTGTAGGAAATAGCTCCCCCTTCAGCTTCAGGGTGGTGGGGCAAGACGTCCAGGGCAGGGCAGTTACCTCTGGCTACAAGCAGCTTCACAGGGCTTTCTCTGGGTGTTTTATAAATATTATCATATTTTATGTTGCCAGGGCATGAAAAACATTAGAAAGAAGAACATTAATATGCTCAGAACACTTGTACACTGATCCACTTTTCAGTGAGTTAGAAAAGAACATGAAATATTGAATAAGAATCACAAAATTCTGAAACAATAAGAAATATATATACATATATATAACATTATTAGGAATATTTTTGATAAGGTCCAAGACATTTTAGTAGAGATATTTAACTCTGATTAGAGAATATTGTTTAAAATATTAATAATGAAAATCATATTATTTCTAAAATGTGAAACAATCGTAGGAAAAGATGGTTATATTGAAAACTTTCTATTTAACCAAGAAAAACATCCATGAAAGCTTCTAAATGAGGTAGGACTATCAAAAAGAAGCGCTCTTTGAATATTACAGTCCATAGAATTTAACCTTCATTTCATTATATAGAGGACATGGCTATGATTTATTAAGTACAATGTGGACAGAAGTGACACTATATCCAGGAGACATTAAAGAATCTAAGATTAATACCAAGAATACCAAAGCAATTGAATAATGCAATATGCGAAGCATGACAGAGCAGCATCTACAAGCTATAATTTGTAGTATATTGTTCACACAAGAATAAATGATAGGGAAAATTTTATTATGAATAAAAGGTTTAGTCAATGAGTATGTGGAATGAGATAATACCATCAGAAGAAAACAAACTGATGCTTTTTAAACTACTACCTGACAGATTACATGAAACTCAACAAAAGGTGAACTTTTTACAGAGTATTTTGCATTTTCCAGTTTACAGAGCAATTCTCTTCGAATACTAAAAAAATCACATTTTCAAATTTCTACTCCTTTCCCAGACTGATTGCTGGAGGCAAATTTCAGATTAATTTCTAACACTTTTGATGGAGGAATATATTTAAAGCAAGAATTTATACTAATCGGATAGCCATCTGTCTTCTACATAAGACCACTCAAATCTTCCAAGAATCTGTTTTTAAACATGTGCATCCTTTTGCTTGGAACATTATTTATTCCTCTCCCAAATTAGGACAAATATGCTAATTATCCATGAGTCATGTGGCTCTCAAATACACAGATTTCATTTTCTGCTATTATAAGTCCATGCAACACCCTTCTCATTTTATTTCATTATTCTTTCCCCTTTGTCCTACCCATTCTCATTTACATTGTCCTTCCCATCAGAGATGTTTACAATAGTATATTCAATATATGTCCTTAGGCATCTGAAAATATAACCCTGAGAAATAATATATTATTTTCTATGCGTGTATTTTTTTTTTTTTTTTCCGATACGCGGGCCTCTCACTGTTGTGGCCTCTCCCGTTGCGGAGCAGAGGCTGCGGACGCGCAGGCTCATGCTTGCGCGGCCCAGCCGCTCCGCGGCATGTGGGATCTTCCCGGACCGGGGCACAAACCCGCGTCCCCTGCATCAGCAGGCGGACTCTCAACCACTGCGCCACCAGGGAAGCCCTATGCATGTATGTTTTGAATGTACATAAATTGTTTTGCCCTATAGAATTCATTCTATATTTCTAAGATCTATCTATATTGCTTAAAATGATTAACTACTTCTTATTGCTGTACTGTATTCCATTGCATGTATACACCACACATTCTTGTTATTCATTTCTCTAGGGACAGATATCAAGGCTTCTTGTAACTTCTTAATAACACAAATAATGCAATGATATTTACCTCATAAATGTCCCCTTAAAAACTTGTACACAGTATAAACCCAGATGAAGGAATGATGTATACTGAATATATGGCTAATTAATTTCACTCAGTGTTATGAGTTTGCTCTCCCACCAATAGTGCATAAAGTTTCTCATGCCTCCTCATTCTAGCCAACATTTGGTATTAGCTGACTTAAAAATTTTTCCCAATACTATGTTGACTTAATTTGAATTTCTCTGACTTCATGTGAAGTTGAGCATCTCTTCATACACATTTTGGCTAGATAGAATTCCTCTTCCATGAATTGTCTATTTTTACTCCTGTCCAATTATTGTTTCCCTGTAGATTTTAGTAGTTCCTTTTGTACTCTATTTGTTAATAATCAGTTTTAAGATTTAAATTCTGAAAACATCTTTTAATCTGCCACCAGCCTGTTAAATTTGTCTATCATATCCTCTTCATACAGAAATACTTAATTTTAATATGAACACATTCATCAATTTCTACCACCCACCCTTAAAGTTTATACTTTTTTAGTCTTGTTTAAACATCCTTTCCCATCCTAAGTTCACAAAGATAGCCTCATATATTTTATTACTTTATATACTGCCTTTTATAATTAGGTTTTTAATCTATTTGGAATTTATTTCTGTATTTGGAGTGAGGTAAGAATCTAAATTTACTTTTCAGCTGGTGGAAAGCAGCTGCATAGCACAGGGAGATCAGCTCGGTGCTTTGTGACCACCTAGAGGGGTGGGATAGGGAGGGTGGGAGGGAGACGCAAGAGGGAAGAGATGTGGGAACGTGTGTATATGTATGGCTGATTCACTTTGTTATGGAGCAGAAGCTGACACACCATTGTAAAGCAATTATACTCCAATAAAGATGTAAAATAAATAAATAAATTTACTTTTCCCTATGTATTGAGCCATATACTAAATAATCCCTCTTTTCCCCTCTGATTTGTGATGCTAATTTCTGCTACATTCCACATCCTCATATATAACAGGCACTGTCCATTGCTTTTGTATTCTGTTGCATCTATTTTTTTTTATCTGTTCCTATACTAGTACCATACTGTTTTTATTGCTATGGTTTTATAAGATGTCTTAATATATCCAATAAGACAAGTTCCCTTTCTTTAGTCCATTATTCTTCCATGCACAGAAACTATTTTTCTAGTTCCTCACAAAACCCTGCTAAAATTTTCATCAAAACTGCATTGAATTTATAAGTTCATTTATGGAGAATGATATTTCTACAGTGTAGTTTTTCCCGTCCATGAACATGTTATTTTTCTCTTCTTACCTAAATCTTATTTTATGTCATTTAATACAATTTGAAAAGTACTTTGTAAAGGATTAGTACTTCTTCACTAGGTTATATCTTATGTACATTGTAGTTTTTGTTGCTAATGTGAGTGAAGCCATATTCTCCATACTTATTTCTAGTTGGGTGCTGCTAATACAGGAGACTGTTTTGATATTTACATGAAACCTAAATACATTAGTATAAGTAAAATATTTATAAAGTTTCTTATATAGTACTTAGTAAGTGCTTACATGTTACTTTTGCTATTATTATTGTTGTTGCCTATTATTGATCCTGCATCTGCACAATCTTTCTGAACTCTATTAGTTCTTTTTTTTAAAATAAATTTTAATTAATTTAGTTTTGGTTGCACTGGGTCTTCGTTGCTGCGCACGGGCTTTCTCATCGAGCGGGGGTTACTCTTTGTTGCAGTGCATGGGCTTCTCATTGAGGTGGCTTCTCTTGTTGCAGAGCACGAGCTCTAGGAGAGTAGGCTTCAGTAGTTGTGGCACACGGGCTCAGTAGTTGTGGCCCACGGGCTGTAGAGTGCAGGCTCAGTATTTGTGGCGCATGGGCTTAGTTGCTCTGTGGCATGTGGAATCTTCCCAGACCAGGACTCAAACCCGTGTCCACTGCATTGGCAGGTGGATTCCCAACCACTGTGCCACCAGGGAAGTCCCTCTCCTATTAGTTCTAATAGTTTGCCTATTGATACAGTTAGGTCTTCTAATAGAAGATCACCCCATAATCTGCAGTGACAGACTTATCCATTCTATCCTATCCTTATACATCTACTACTTTTTTCTTGTCTTATTTTATTTGCTAAGAACTCCTCACTATGGGAGCTGTGATAACAAGCCTCTCTTCCCTGTTCATAATGTGTCATAATCTTTTCATAGGTTTTTGTTAAAAGCTTTTATCAAGTTAAGGAAAATATCTTTCATTCCTAATTTTTTAACACTTAAAAATATAAATAAGTTTTAAACTTTACCAAATATTCTTTCTGCGTATGCTGAAGTAATTTTTTCCCCTTTAGGTCATTCATGTACTAAATTGTATTGCTATCTTTCCTGGTGATGAACCTCCTTACGTTTCTAGAATGAAATTTACATCACCATGCTTTATTTATTAAAACACTGTTGAACTCAACTAATATTGATTTAGGGTCTCACATTTTGTTCATAAGTGAAATGGGCTAATAGATTATTTTCTTGTACTGATCTAATCTAGTATTGGTCTGAAGATTATAATTAATAAGTTAATTTGAATTGAGACCTAAAATGAGTTGCACAGCTTTTCCTCATTTTCTTTTTTCTGGAACACTTTATATCAGTTGGAATTATCTTTACTTTGAAAGTTTTGAAGAACTCAGAAAATTGTATGATCCTATGGATTAATTTTTCAATCTCATTCTAAACATTTTATAACATGCAGAAACTGAAAGTAAAATCTACATGTTTCAAATTCCCTGACAGTTAGAATTCTGAATGTGATTTAAGGTCTGGCAATAAGATTCACTTGTGGGAGATTTTTTTTTTTTTTTGCTGTACGCGGCCTCTCACTGTTGTGGCCTCTCCCGTTGCGGATCACAGGCTCTGGACGCGCAGGCTCAGTGGCCATGGCTCACGGGCCCAGCCACTCCACGGCATGTGGGATCTTCCCGGACTGGGACATGAACCCGTGTCCCATGCATCGGCAGGCGGACTCTCAACCACTGCGCCACCAGGGAAGCCCTTGTGGGAGATTTTGATTCAAGATTGAGTCACGTGGAAACAGGGTACAGTGCATTCATTTCTTTTTCTTCCAGTTTTGCTGGGATATAATTGACATACAGCACTGTAAGTTTAAGGTATACAGCATAATGATTCAACTTAAATACATCATGAAATGATTACCACATAGAAATCTCTTTCATGGTTAGCACATTATCCACGTTTTCTATTTCTTCTCAGGCAACTTTTTTGCCTGAAAATTATATTTTTATTTAGATTTTTGATATTATTGTTGTATAGTTTTTGTTGTTTTTAAAATCTCTATTATTTCTATAGTTAATTCTCTTTTGGGGGTTAAATTTAATTTATACTCTCTTTTATTTGGTTGATCAGCTTTGTCAGATATTTGTACTTTATCTCTTCAGAGAAATAGGTTTTGATTGTTTATCATCTCTATTGATTTCTTTCTTTCTTATTGATTTTTCCTCATTTGTATTATCTCCTCCCTTCTTATTTCTGTATGTTTTCTATTGTTTCCTTTTCCAGTTCTTTGAGCTTAATTCTTTCTTTATTTTTCTCAATCTTTCGTGTTTTCTGATAAATGTATTTAAAGTTATTCATTCACCTAAAAGAATTTTTAAATTTCCCTTAAATTTTTTCCTCTTCTTTTTAATCCAGGGGCTATTAATCATTTTTAGTTCCTAGAATTATAGGATTTTTTTCCAGACATCTTTTTAGTTTTTATTCCTAATTAAATTGTTAAATGATGAAAGAAAATAATCTATATTTCATGGATTCTTTGAAATACATAAAGCTATCTTTATGACTTAATCCCAGTTAATTTTTGTGGATGTTCCATATGTATTTGAAAATAATATGTATACTCTGTTAAGTGTAAGATTCTACATCTTCATTTCAGTTTATAAATCATGTTATAATTTTGTATAATTTTGATTTTTTTGAAAGCTTCTTCAATCAGTTTTTTTAGAGGGATGACAAAATCTCCAGCTTAAATTGATTTATGAATTTCTCTCAGTAGTGCTTTCTGCTTCCTTATATAATTCAAAGCCGTATTGTTTGTTGCTAATTTATTCATATCATTACAGTTTACTGGTATATGATTATTTAAAGATTAACTTTAGCCTTAAATTCTATTTTGCTATCATGGCTTCTTTTAAAGAGATTTGTTCATATTTACCTGATATCTCTTTTTCTATCCCTTAACATATGACCTTTATAAAATATCTCAGGTATGTTACTGAATTTTTTCTCACCACATAAAGCCACAGGAGGTCTTGCTTACAAAGACCTTAAGGTCTACCTTGTAAGTATATAGCTTCATGGAGAAAGATGAGATAACATAACAATACTGAGCCAGACACAAAATCTATATACTTCCAACACGTTCCAGATGCAAGCTTAGTTTCCAGTTTAGCAGTGGGCATATCAAAAGGTAAATGGGCAAAAGAGGTATTTATACTATCTTGGGCTGCCTGCTTTTAGAATAGCAGCAGAGGTCCTCCTCAGCTTAGTAATGCTTATCTAAGGAATTTTTGGTTTCTTTGTTGCCTGATTGTACTTGGCCAAGCACTTAGATTGGAAGAGGGATGGTCTTGTTTTGTCCATGTTGACAATAATAATATCTCAGTATCTATAGAATTATGGGAAACAATGAGAATTTACCTTTTGGACTGAACCAAATGCCACACCTGAAAAGACTCAGTTGCAGAGCTGATCTGGTTCACTGTGAGCAGAAGGCAATGGCATGGGACTTCCCTGGTGGCGCAGTGGTTAAGAATCTGCCTGCCAATGCAGGGACATGGGTTTGAGCCCTGATCTGGGAAGATGCCGTGGAGCAACTAAGCCCATGCGCCACAACTACTGAGCCTGTGCTCTAGAGCCCATGAGCCACAACTACTGAACCTCCGCTCTAGGGCCTGTGGGCCACAGCTACTGAGCCTTCGCTCTAGGGCCCATGTGCCACAACTACTGAGTCTGTGCTCTAGAGCCCGCGAGCCACAACTACTGAGACCATGTGCCACAACTACTGAAGCCCACGTGCCTAGAGCCCGTGCTCCACAAGAGAAGCCACCGCAGTGAGCAGCCCGTGCACTGCAACCAAGAGTAGGCCCCGCTAACCGCAGCTAGAGAAAAGCCCACGTGCAGCAGTGAAGACCCAATGCAGCCAAAAATAAATGAATAAATTTATTTAAAAAAAAAAAGAATGCAATGGCATGACTTCTCATCATAACCTTGGAAATTTGCTTTGGGTTTGTCACTATGAGATCAACTCCTACAACCTGGAAAACTGTATGCTGGGGAACTTCTTTCAAGTTTCCCAATCATCCTTGTCAAAAGGATGTTAAATACATAACAGCACTACACCACCAAATCATCCTTGATGAAAGACTTGTACATGTTTGATAACTAGTCAGATATGATATGCCAGCTAGAGTTAACAGAGGACTTGAAATCCAGGTGCTATTTCCAACCCTGGAAGAACCAGAGGTACTTTCATCTATGTCAGCGACTTTATCCATGTATGCAGCCTTTCCAATGATATTCTTTAGCAGCTCCAGGGCTTCACCATTCTCTAGGACATTTAGAGAAAACCCCCTATGCCCCGAATTGGCAGCATCTTTCCTTATTCCTCTTTGATGACATTCTTTTGTTTTGTTAGACCTCAGCTCTGGTGCATGTGGATTATCTGAAGTTTGCAGCACCGATAGGGAAGGATTATGAAATGCTGCATTGTGAGCTTGTTGCTGGTGTAAGATCCATTCTTGAGCACACTGAAAACTGGAACTGACTAGATGACATCTGAATGGCCAGATAAGTTGGTAATGAGATAGGAGAGGGAGTCCCTTTTTCAGCAGTTTCAGCCTTGACAGCAAGGGGAATGCCTAGTTTGACAATTTTTCTATTTAAATTCCTTCTCAGTGCCAATTTGTCATCAGTTTGTCAATCTCCTATTCATAAAACTCAGCCCCTTGTTTACTAGGCAGTCCCGATAGTTTCATTGATGTGTTTGACAGCTTTTGTGGCACTTTTCCTCATTGTTTCCCAGAGCTTGAGGGCCTTATATACACTGATTGACATGCTATTAGAAGAGCTCTGAAGAGAAATTTTCTGATGTAAAGCTTAACCTCAACACCAAGCTTTCTAGGAAGCTTTGGCAATGATCTTGAAAACAGATATGGTGAAGATCTGGCTGTAGGTTCTTGATGTCCAGTAATGAGGGAGGACAGTGCTGCCGATGCCAATGAGGATACAAAGCTCACCCATGTATCTCTCTGAGAAAAAAAAAAGTCTCTTTTACGAAATTTTTTTTTCAGAAATTGTTATATTTTTAATCCAATCTGAACATTTCTGCCTTGTAATCTGTAAATTTAACCCACTGACATTGATTTAAATTATTGTAATATTTGGAATCTTTTCTGATCCCTTACTTAGAGTTTTGCAATTGCCATATCCTTTTCTTCCTTTCCTACTTCCTGTAGGATAATGCATATTATCTTTTGCTAATTTAAAAGTTATGTATTGTGTTATTTTTGTTCTTTATTATCTCTTCCTAAAACCCAAAGGGTTAGAATCAATTTTTCCTGTAAATTGGTTAAGCTTATCAACAAATATGTCTCGCCTCAAACAAGATAAGGACCTTAGCATCAGCCCATTTCTTTTCTTTTTTTTTTTCTTTTTCTTTTTTGCGGTACACGGGCCTCTCACTGTTGTGGCCTCTCCCGTTGCGGAGCACAGGCTCCGGACGCGCAGGCTCAGTGGCCATGGCTCACGGGCCCAGCCGCTCCACAGCATGTGGGATCTTCCTGGACCGGGGCACGAACCCATGTCCCCTGCATCGGCAGGCGGACTCTCAACCACTGCGCCACCAGGGAAGCCCCAATCAGCCCATTTCTTTCTGTTCTGGCCCGGCCCTTCACCAGGCCATATTGGTGCCATCTAGCACTTTTGTTCCGAATTGGTATGAATATATTTTAAGTGTTTATTTTGTGTTCTTTTCCTTGAGTCAATGCTTAATTAACTTACTGTTCACCTTTAAATATAAATATATAGTTGTTTTCTCTAGGATTTATTTCTCTCTTGATGGAGTATTTCTTCCAAGAGTGCTCTCAAAGAAGAATTTTGAGGGATAAACTTTTGCCTCCTTGTATTATCAAGCCCTTACACACAAATGTAGTTTACCTACATTGTACAGCAGAAAGTAACATAACATTGTAAAGCAATTATACCCCAATAAATGTTAAAAAAAAAATCTCGGGAAAAAACAAACAAACAAAATATAGTTTACCTAGAAGTGAAAATCTAGGTTAAAAGTTGTTTTGCTAAAATCCTTTGAAAGAAAATATTACTACATTATCTTCCTGCATCTAGAGTTGATAATGAAAGGCTGATGTCAATCTGATTTTTGTTTCTTTTTTTTTTTTTTTTTTTTTTTTTGCGGTACGCGGGCCTCTTACTGCTGTGGTCTCTCCAGACGCACAGGCTCAGCAGCCATGGCTCACGGGCCCAGCCGCTCCGCGGCATGTGGGATCCTCCCGGACCGGGGCACGAACCCATGTCCCCTGCATTAGCAGGCAGACTCTCAATCACTGCGCCACCAGGGAAGCCCTGATTTTTGTTTCTTTATAGGTGATATGCATTGTCTCTCAGAAATCTTCTAAAATGTTTTCTTTGTCTTTGATGTTGCAATGTGGACTGACCACTCCCATTGCCACACTTTCCATGATCTACCAGGCAATCCTATCCCTTAGGAGACCTTCTAACAGGTTTACCAACCTGGGCACTGCTCTTTCCAGCAACTGTTTCCTTCAGCTGTAATTATCTGGCCGAAGAGTTGGGGTGAAGGGGATGAAGTGGTAGAATGAATGCTCAGGGCATAGCCAGCTTGCCTGCATTAGCTGTTATATGCTACCATGTCATTACCCTGGGCTGGCACTGAGCTGATGCCACTGTTTTTAGGCCCTGAAGAGGCAATGGGATGGGGAATAATTGGCCAGAACAATGTAAGAGAGAGAAAAGGGCAACTTTTCCTTCAACCAAACTTCCATTCCTAATGCCTAGCTCTCTTCATCTGTAGGTCACCATTCCCTGTCATCACCTCCTTCCTCTTCCAGGCACATACACACAGCCTTTGTATCTCAAAAGAGGTAGACACAGCCTTAGAATAAAACTTTTGTAAATATCCTCGGATGATTCTGAGACACAGAGAAGTGTTTAAACCTTTGGAGCATGGATCAAATTTACTTGCTTATGATTAAGCAAGTAATAATTGGGCTAGAGAGAGTGAGAGAATGCAGGCACAGGAGTATGAGAGACTGAGAGAAAATAAAATCAAGAGAGAGAGCAAGGTAGACCAAAATTCTGGGCAGGAAGTTTCCCAGAATGAGGTCCAAAGCATGTACCACTTGTGTATCCACTAGCTACTTTTATGGTGAAAGCAGGTGGACTTGCTGGGTCTACTTCCTTGAAGAACTGTAAAATTCTTGAGAAGGGGAATGGCTGGCTTAGCTACTTTTTTTTTTTTTTTCTTTTTGCGGTACGCGGGCATCTCACTGCTGTGGCGTCTCCCGTTGCGGAGCACAGGCTCCGGACGTGCAGGCTCAGCGGTCATGGCTCACGGGGCCAGCCGCTCCGTGGCATGTGGGATCTTCCTGGACCGGGGCATGAACCCGTGTCCCCTGCATCAGCAGGCTGACTCTCAACCACTGCACCACCAGGGAAGCCCCTGGCTTAGCTACTTTTGGTAGCTGTTCCCTGGCTCAGGTGTAAGGTCCCTAAATCATTAGAGAACAGGATCTAACCTTTAACCTCTCAGCCAGAGTGTCAGATGGAAAGAAACTCTCAAAATAAAACGAAGACTGGAATAACATCATTTTGAGGAGAGTTCCATTATGTCCTAATGGCACAGACAGATGAGGAGCAGGGTGTTTCTTCAATTCAGGGAAGAACAGATGATCAGAGATCTGATGATATAGGATCCAGGAGGTCATTATCACAGCAGCAGAAAGGGAGGCTGCTAAGAGAGGACTAAGAAGACTCAGACTGTAAATAGATCTAAGAGACATTTTGGGCACTTCTTGATCCTGAACAAAAGATTTAGGAGTTAGGTTCCCATGATTCTGCCGGTAGAATTGAATCAGAGAATTATTCTATTATTACTATTACTGTGACTGTACTTAGCCACTAACACTGTTCTAACTTTTCTCCTCTCCCACCAATCTACTTCTATCTTTCAGTTGAGAGAGACTCACAGAATTTCTGATTAAATTAATGTTATTCAGTATTTGTCATTTTACTGTCTACCTATTTAACTACCCATCTATATAGAGAGATTATTTAACTATTATCTAGCCTTAAGAAAATTCACCAAAAATAAATGTTTTAAAACAATGAAAGAATTATTCAATAATGAAAAGTAGTCTAATAAAGATAAAGGAATAAAAAGCTCTCATCACATCACTCTTCAGTGGTATGCTAAAGGGTGGCATAATTTCTATTCATTTTTCAAGCCATTCTCCAAAAAGTTATTATTACTCTTTGATATGAAAAATTCATTGCTATGATTTCAGATTTCACATAGCAACTAGGCTTTAAAAATGATCACATGTCAAGTTTCCATGCAGTATGAAGAAAAATATCCATAGTTATCTTAAAAGAATATTAAAGTTTTAAAGGCTTAAACCCTTTCCAAATATCTGCATGAGGCCAGATTTTCTTCATATGCTTTAGCCAAAACAACATATGACAGAAAAATTAATGCAGGAAAAAATATAAGAATCCAGCCATTCTTTAAGTCAGACATTAAACAATTTTTTTATAATGTAAAACAATGCCACTCTTCTCAAAAAAAATCTTTTGTTTTGGAAAATATAGTTATTTTTCATAAAATATATTGTTTATGCTAACATATAGTGAAATAGTTATTTAAAAATTCTTAAGTTTTTCTCAGTCTAATTTCTAATATTGTAAATAATGATTGATAAATCCTCACAAACATAAATTGAGCTCATTAAGGTCCTCAGTTTTAAGAGCGTAAAGGGGTCCTTGACCAAAATCTTTGAGAACCACTGAATTATTTCATTCCCTTTGAATTACAGTTGAGGAACCTGGGATACAAAATGGTTAGATCACTTGATCCAAGTCATAAAGCTAGTTCATCTTCATGGCTCCAGAATTTTAAAAGCCTACTTTACATTTATAAATAAAAATTCTACTTTTTTTTTTTTTTTAACATCTTTATTGGGGTATAATTGCTTTACAATGGTGTGTTAGCTTCTGATTTATAACAAAGTGAATCAGCTATACATATACATGTGCTCCCATGTGTCTTCCCTCTTGCGTCTCCCTCCCTCCCACTCTCCCCCTCCCACCCCTCCAGGCTGTCCCAAAGCCCCGAGCTAATATCCCTGTGCCTTGCGGCTGCTTCCCCCTAGCTATCTACCTTACTACGTTTGTTAGTGTGTATATGTCCATGACTCTCCCTCGCCCTGTCAAAACTCACCCTTCCCCCTCCCCATATCCTCAAGTCCGTTCTCCAGTAGGTCTGCGCCTCTATTCCTGTCTTATCCCTAGGTTCTTCATGACATTTTTTCCCCTTAAATTCCATATATATGTGTTAGCATACGGTATTTGTCTTTGTCTTTCTGACTTACTTCACTCTGTATGACAGACTCTAGGTCTATCCATCTCATTACAAATATCTCAATTTCATTTCTTTTTAAGGCTGAGTAATATTCCATTGTGTATATGTGCCACATCTTCTTTATCCATTCGTCCGATGATGGGCGCTTAGGTTCTTTTCATCTCCGGGCTATTGTAAATAGAGCTGCAATGAACATTTTGGTACATGACTCTTTTTGAAAAAAATTCTACTTTTATAAATTAAATTATATTTGTTATTTTGCTGAATTCTATTACAACATTACTGCTAGTTATATTAAGGTGACTAAAAGACTCTTGACATTTTAAAATTCTTTTAAAAATTCTACACAATGCATTTTATGAAACTGTAGAGTATATTTCAAGTTTCAGCTTCTTTGAAAATCCTTTCAGAATCAGACTTACATCTTGGATAAGTTGACAGTTTTTTTTTCTATCCCTGTGTTCTATTATCGTGTTGAGTTCCACAGGGTTTCAAGTAAATGAATACTAATAATATCAGAAAGTTTTTTCATTTCAAAATAAAGAGTGTGTCTTCAATGTTCTAATTATGTAATAAACACACACATAAACTTTATAAAATTATAAGTTTATAAGATATATTTCACTGATTTTCTACTAAAGTTTTGAGGCTATCCTGAGATAACTGAGTCTTATTCTAAAAACACAACTTAAAATGATCCGAGACAATTTTTCAGCCTAGCTAAATTCCAAATTTATCGTTAGATTTAGTTGCAACACAATCCCCAAAATTAATTTAACAGATGTAATATAATCCCACTAGTATCTCTAAGAATGTGGCATGCTTTGAGGCATAACTCTTTTGATGCCATTGTGTAATAAATGTGCTGTTCCACACAAATATAGACACAAAATCATACAGTACTTAGAATAAATAGAAACTGTTTTACATAGCATCTTGATGAGGTAAGCTTGTGTTATATCCTTTTAACACAGCAAGACACTAAGCAGTAAAGACCTGTTCAGACTTGCCTAGCTTAAATCATAGAATTACTGGTGAAGTCAAAGGATAAAAATTTCCATGTTTTCTGAAACTTGTGAAACACAATAACAGTATCCTGTCTTGCAGTTAGAATCAAGATAAGTTTGAGTTATATATTGTTCTACATTTTAAATTTACTTCATGAAACATGAATAAAGGACATGACTTAGTGGTAGATAGCGTGAGTTGAAATTATCAGAAACCAGAACTCACCTTCTTTGTTTCTGTAATTAATTAGAAACATTATATTATAAATAGTCCCTTCTGAGGACATACTGAATCTACCAATAGTTGAATACTCAAAAAGAAAATTGAAATATTAAACATTTAATAAATAGTATTTGAATGACCCCTATGTGCTTGGTGTTTGAGATGTGGTGAATATGAAAGGGAAGGCCACTGTTCTGATAAAGGTAGGCCACTGCCCACCTTTAAGTGGGGGTAGATGAAGTAAACAAATAACTTCACCTGGTCAAGTGCAAAAAGATAATAATAGTGAAACAGAGTAATAACACAAAGTGATAAAAGAAACACAGGCTTCATTCAATAAGGCCATCAGTGAAGGCACCTTGGAGCAGTTGACTGTGGAGAGACCTAATGAGGAAAAGCTAGTCCTACAAACATTGGAAGAGGGACCTGTAGATGCTGGGGCCAAAAGTAGGATGAAGCTTGTTGTATTTGAGAGACAAACAGAAAAGAGTTTGGCTGCAGTTTAGGGCACTAGGGTGAGGTGCAGGAAGATCAGAGGTTCATATACCGGGGTGAGGTCAGAGATGGGCAGGCCAGATGAGGTAAGTTCTCATAGGCTGTAGCAGAATTTGGATTTTACTCTAAGCCTAATGGGAAACTTTTGGAGAATTTTAAGTTAAGGAATCACATGATCTAATTTACAGTTTTAAAATAGGGAAGGAAGGGAAGAAGGAAAATAAATTGAGTGATGATGGTGATTTGAACCTGGGAGATAGTTGTAAAAATGGAGAAAAAGTAGACATATTTAGGTTATATTTTAGAATTGTTTCTAACAGGATGTGCCAATGATTTGGACAAGGGAAGTGAGGGAGAGGATGCTTATTTCCATGCAAAAAAATGTTACCTATTACTTTATACCACAAGTACGATCCATAAAAATAAAATTTAGACTTCATCAAAATTAAAACTTTCACTTTGTGAAAGACTCTAAGAGGACAAAAAGACAAGCTACAGATTGGGAGAAAAAATTTGAAAACTGTGTATGCAACAAAGGACTAATATCTAGAACATACAAAGAACTCTTAAAACACAACAATAAAAAGCAAACAATCCAGTTAATAAATGGGTAAGAGACATGAAGAGATATTTCACCAGAAAAGGTATATAATGGCAAATAAAGAAATAAAATGATGTTCAACATCATTATTCATTAGGGAAGTGCAAATTAAAACCATGAGATGCTTTTAGTAACATCAGAAAGTTTTTTCATTTCAAAACAAGGAATGTGTCTGCAATGTTCTATGCTTCATCAAATTGCTATGTAAGCCACACGTGTGTGTGTGTATGTATATAAAATATCAGAATAGGTAAAATAATAAATGCACACAAGGATGTGGAGAAACTGGATCACTTACACATTGCTTGTGGGAATATAAAATGATACATATGCTCTGGAAAAGTCTGGCAGTTAAAAAAACAAAAACAAAAAAAGTAAACATGCAACTACCACATGACACAGTAATTGCACTCTAGGCATTTATCCCAAAGAAATGAAGATATATTCACACAGAAGTTCTCTTGGACAGCACTGCCCCAAACATTGAGGAGACATGTAAAAATTTTGAGCAGAGTTGGAAGTGATAAAATTATAATTTTCCACAAATCTCTAGGAAGAATCTGATAGGCTGGAAACTGGTAGTGAAATTAGGATATGAATCAGGATATGTATCATCAGAAGTTGTATTTGCAGAAATGAAGACTGGTGTGTGTGTGTGTGTGTGTGTGTGTGAGGGTTGAGGTTAAGGGTGGAACTACAGGCACAGAGTAGATAAGGAGGCTGAAGAAGAGGTAGAGTGCTTTTTATTTAGGAAAATGGGTGGATACTGATCCCATTCACTGAAATAGGAAACACCTTAGGAGTAGAATTAAAAAATTATTTTTGAGAAGATGGGGGTGGCTGACAAATTCAGGTTATATCCATGTTAACTTTGAGATTGTGAAGGACACTCTAGTAAGATGGATAATACATAGATTTGAAAGAGTCGTTCTCAAGGAACTTAGGGGGAATGTATGGTCAGGCCACTCAAGATGGCTGTTCTCTTGCTCTCTGTGTGTCCCCTGCTCAACCAGCGCCTGCTGCATCTACAGCCTACTCACATGATTGACGTTCCTATGTACTTGCTCCAGGCCCCAGCTAGCCTTCTTATCAAAGGTGGGGAGGGGCATTCACCTCTACTGGTTTCCTTGGTAACTAATGAGCCCACCTGACATCTATTTCCCCTGTAACTGGTAATCTCCCTCCCTTCCCCACAGCAAAGACGGCCACCTTGTTCTGCCTGCCCTCCACCGCACCCGGTGGGGTTTTGCTCCAGGACTTTGCTTCAGACGTGTAGTCTCCCCCATGCATTGATGTCTCTGTTGCTGACTCTGGGCTCTTTCTTAGTCTTGAAGCTGGGCAAGCACAAGACTTGTAGGCCTACGGGATGCAGCTCAACAGGGGAGATGCATTCATTGTTACGTGGATCTCTCATTACTTCCTCAAAATAAGTGCCTAGAAGTTAAATTGCTTTTTCAAAGAATATGAATTATATGTGGGGACTTTCTAAATTTCTTCTCCCTCTTCTCCCCACCACACACATTCCCTAGTGGTCCTTATGTTGCTGTGATGAACCAATGTTACTGATAGGCATGTACAGTACTCCACAGGTGTGGTCTGGTATTTTAAAATTCATTGGTTGGGAGACAGATTTCAGAGTTATATCCCTTTCTTTGTGGAAACCGGGACAACCCTCTGCTGCATTCGAAAGACTTTGTAAATACTAAAGGTAGTTCACATTTGCATCTTCATCAGTACAGGTCCCAGGCAAGAAAACAGAAATCAAATAAGGAATTCTAAACAGACAGCATTTGCTATGGAGAAATGTTGACGGCTAAAAGAGCATAAAAGGGAAGGTGAGATTAAATCAGAAATTCCTAACTGCAGGAAGTGGCTACTAGTCCTAGAGCTGGTAGAACAGAGGGTGGAGGTGGTATTATCAGAGCCCAAGAGCAAATGCTCTTTTGGGGATGCCACGTGAGTGTAGGGAAAGGGAAAACAGGACCACCAAGGAGGGGTTGCTGCAGCTGGTGCTGGACTTTGTAAAGGGCACAGACACTGCCCTGGATACCAGAAACAGAGAGGAAGAGAACTAAGGAACAATAGCTTTCCCATGTTCCACCTTCTGATTTTCTGCCTGTGCAGAATTCTTACCAGAATCTTACAGGAAGCTGTCTGACAAGGAAAGCTGGGAACTACAGTTTGCAAACTCCCAGCCCAACCATCGTCACAGAGCAGAGTTCAGGTGAGTATGGGGCTTAAATACCACTAGCACCTGCACTACACTTTACCAGGAAAATTTTTTTCCCCTCCTTTAGGTAGTAAACTCCCTAAAGAAAAGCTGACTGATTTGGTTTTTGGTCTTTGATAGACTCAAGGGTCCATCACAGTGTCTGCCATATAAAATGCTCAATAAATATAATTTTTTTTTTTTGCGGTATGCGGGCCTCTCACTGTTGTGGCCTCTCATGTTGAGGAGCACAGGCTCCGGACGCGCAGGCTCGCGGCCATGGCTCACGGGCCCAGTCGCTCCGCGGCATGTGGGATCTTCCTGGACCAGGGCACGAACCCGTGTCCCCTGCATCGGCAGGTGGACTCTCAACCACTGCGCCACCAGGGAAGCCCTATAATAAATTTTTGAGTGAACAAAATGTCTATTCACATCACTGAAAAATGGTTCAAATCAGTACTCATCTTACCTGACTGGCAGGTGATGCAGCTGACTGTTAAAGAAACACACTTTAATTCATATGTACAAATTAGTATTGTCTTTTACAGTATAGGCCCCTTGGAAGTTAACATACTTTTTCAAACAGTGCTGCCATTACTCAAGGGATTTTTAGGACTCCTCTTTTGAAATTGCCTTTCAGAGCTAGTTCTTGAGAAAGACATGACAATTAGTAAGAGCCTAGTCTGCCCACTTTTGGCCTAGTCTGACCCACCTGCTTTTGATCTGGAGGATTTAGTACTATTTTCAAAAATTAAATCCTCTCTCAAAGAACAGACTTGTTACTAATCTTGGTAAGTATGTGCCACAACTTCCAATTAAACTTGGGGCAACATGACGTCTTAGTCTACTTCTGCTACTTTGAATTTGGAATAAGATGACAAATATGGTGTATAATGGTAATAACTTGAGACTTTGGTCCTGGGAGGGAGGGAGGGAGGGAGACGCGAGGGGGAAGGGGTATGGGAACATATGTGTGTGTGTGACTGATTCACTTTGTTATGAAGCAGAAACTAGCACACCATTGTAAAGCAATTATACTCCAATAAAGATGTAAAAAAAAAAAAACCAACTTTGGTCCTTGTTGCCTTCCTACGAAGAAAGGAGAATCATCACTGAGCCCCCCCGCCACAAGCATCAGTAGGCTATTTGTTTTCATATATCAGGGTTATTTCCAACTAAGACAAATGCACAAGCACAAAAAGGGCTCTAGTAGCCTCTGACCTCTAGGACATGAACCAAGACAAATTTTACTATCACCCTCCCACCTCTCTAAAGAATCCATAAAATGCATTATGGTAAAATAGGAAACTTCTCAAGGGCTAGTGAGTTGTGGAGAAGAGCACGGGCAGATGCAGTTGCCGTTCCCTGCCTCAAGTGGAAAGTAATAATAAAAAGCTTGATGAACACTTGCATGGTGGGATGTGTTTGGCTCTGTTTATTCTTTCAATCTTCACAACTCTGTGAGGTAGGCACTCTTATCCCTCCCATTTTACAAATGAGAAAACTAAAGGCTCACAGAGGTTGATTATCCAGACAAGGCCACTCAACTAGTAAACGACAGTCCAGGGTTCAAACCCCGAAATCTGACCCGCGTTAGTGCTTTCACGAAAAAACGGGTATCTGGCAATGATTAAAACGTCAGAACTGGCAACTGGGGAACTAACGGAAAAGGGAATCAACAAAACGGCCCACCACGAGGCAACAGTGCTGAAAGACCAAGGGAGCCTCAAGTCCCAGGAAGGGGAAAGTGAGGGGTCAGCGATTCGCCACCACAGCTCCAACAGCCCTAGCTCTGGACCGCCGAAGCCTCCACGGACGCCTCTGGCGCCGGCGTCGCAGGACCCTCATTGGGCCTCTTGTAGGCAGCGTCAAATCGCAGGCGTCCATAAGGAGGCGGGACTTCCGGGAGCGGTGGAGCCAAATTCCGGCCGCGCCGGAAACACCTATTGAGGAAAAAACACTGGGTACACGCTGCTAGAAGCTCCTGGAGAATTTTGTGTTCCACAGTCTCCGAAGAAAAATTGGGCGGGGGTCCGTCCGCTCGTTGCCAAGTTTTCGAGGCAGTGGAAAACAAGAGTTGGGACATGGACAGCCGCTTGCAGGAGATCCGGGAGCGGCAGAAGTTACGGCGACAGCTTCTCGCGCAGCAGGTCCGGGGCCCAGGGAGGGATCGCGAATGCGCGTGCGCGGCCGGCCTGTTACCTCCTCCTCCCTTTTCTGTCTCCTTACTGGCCACCGTGCAGTCCTTTCTGGTCCCGCGACCTTAATCCCTGCGCCCACCTACCCTCTTGTTCTCAACCCCCGGGGTACCCCGAATCTTTTCCTGTTTTACCTCGCGGTCATTGTGGTGCTGAAGCGAACGCCACGCTTGGTCTTCAGCAACCGCTAGGGAATGGCCGCCGAGTGGTGCTCAATGATGAGAATACAGTGGTCTTTCTGTATAAGTTACCGCAGTTCACGCAAAGAAAAGTGACTTGTTATCCTCCAGAATTTCTGTTCACTTTTATTTATTTATTTTTTTGCGGTACGCGGGCCTCTCACTGTTGTGGCCTCTCTCCCGTTGCGCAGCACAGGCTCTGGACGCGCAGGCTCAGCGGCCATGGCTCACGGGACCAGCCGCTCCGCGGCATGTGGGGTCTTCCCGGCCCGGGGCACGAACCCGTGTCCCCTGCATCGGCAGGCGGACTCTCAACCACTGCGCCACCAGGGAAACCCCCCTCTGTTCACTTTTTAAATGGTCGTTTGTGTCTTGCCTTTCTTTGTAGTCAGCTCCCGATTCTTGAGATTGGGGCTTCATTGTGGGTCAGGTTTACGGTATTTTCTCTGGGATAGTGACTAACGACTGCATTGGTAGAAGCCTGAGTGTAAATTTTAGATTCTGCATGATGCGTATTGCTGTCGACCCTGCCGTGTACGGTATCCTCGTCCTTACTCGCAGCTAATGTTTGAATTCTTAATCTGTATCGATCACAGCAAATCTCTGAAATAGGTAATATTGTCTTCATTTATCGGATAATGAAACATTGGCTCCAGAGGTTAATTTTTGCCCCGGCTCCTTCACCTCTGGGCAAGAAAGTTAAACCCAGGTTTGTCTCTCCAGATCTTGGTCTCACTCCTTCTTGTGTATGAATAAGTTAACGCTTGATTAGTAGAGTACACATGCAGAAAACGCAGATGCACACCTCTGCTTAATTAAAGTTAGAGGCTGTGTTTTACTTTCTACCACTCAGACCGGTAAAAGAGATGGGGGAAATGCTCACAGGTTTTGATGGGGCATCTTACTGTTATTTTTTTCAGTAATAAGTTTTCGTTTTAGTACACGGAAATCTGAGACCTATCCTCTTTTATGATTGGATGAAAAGATTTATGGTACAGTGTTAAAAGTGTGGGCGTTTAGGGAGTTCCCTGGTGGTCCAGTGGTTAGGACTCAGCGCTTTCACTGCTGTGGCCGGGGTTCAATCCGTGGTTGGCAACTAAGATCCCACAAACGCGTGGCCAAAAACAAAGGGGGCGTTTGGAATCAGATCTGTTACTGGCATAGTGATTTTGGACAAATCAGGTATCTTTTCCAAGCCTTCCTTTTCCCAGTTTCTATTATGTTATCTTCAAAAATGTTCAGCAGCTCTGTTACCACCAAGATTCTTACTCTTTAGTTTTGAATTCAGACGTCTGTTTGACTGAAAATAGTTGTAAACAGTGATTGGTTGAGTGTCTTACTATGTGCCAGGAGCTTTTGTAGACATTGGCAATTCAGCTATGAATAATAATAGGTGGTCCTACCCTCAGAGAGCTTACATACTGCACAGAATTTAATAATGGCTGCCATTTATTAAGTCCTTTCTGTGTGTCAAGACTCTGCCAAGCTTGTACATACATTATATTTGATCATACCAGTCAGATGCTATCTGTGTCTTATAGATGAAGAAAATAAAGCTCAGGAAATTTGTTACATGCTGAAGGCCACAAACCTTTTACATTTGCAAGCTGCAGTTTTAGGCCTTTGCAATACACCTGGCTGCCCCCTAGTACAGTTGGATAGGAACCTTTCCACCTAAGTAAGGATGTACAATATAATCAATGACAGACTTCCACTTTAGCAGCCTTTCTTTCACTTACTTTTCTCTGTATGAACAAGACAGACTGGTTTATTACTCTCCAGAACGTGATTTGTGCAGTACATACTTTATGATTTTTAAAAGTTGTCCTTTCTTTCTGATTTCTGTCTGTCCTCTGTGACAGCCCAGGTCAGAATTTTGTGATGAAACCTATTGTGATCTCCCTGGCTTAGACTCTTCTTCCTCTGAGCATCCATTTTCCTTACTGTTGGGCCCACTACTGTATATTATTAACCATCATACAGAATATAAACAGTTTGCGTGCAGCGTCTTTGCATTTAATCCCTGTTGACTTAATCTTCTATCCTAACTTTGTTTCTTGCCCTAAGTAAGTTTATAATAAATTTTTGTTGATTGATGATCTGTCAGAGTAGAGCACAACTCAAGTGTGTATAATTTGCTTGACTGACTTGGCTGCTGGATGAAGATATCGGATGCAGTATATAGGCCCAGACCACGATTGTGGCAATTGATGCTATCATCAACGGTTTACACCTGTTTTTATTTAACTTGTAGCTTTGTTTCAAAAAATTATACATGCTTTCAAATGATTCCAAATTGTCATAGTTATTCAAATAATGTATTTAGTGCTACCACAATGGGAAGTCTATTACTCCAGTCATTCCACAATTTTTAAAAAATGTTGGAGCATGAGAAGACAATTATATATGTAAGCACAATTTGATTTAAAGCATTCCTCTTGTAAAACATTGTATTCTAATTTACACCTTGGTAGAAAATCTCATTGGTTCATTCACATATTTATAAGCATGTACTATAAGTCAGATGTTATAGTAGCTGCTGAACATACAGATATCAACAGGACAGAGTTCTTCCCCTCAGTGAGCTAACATTTCAGTGGGGGAGAAGTAAACAAAAGTAAACTGATAAAGTAATTGAATTGTACAAATAAAAAATTGGAAGTTGTGATAGCGACTATGAAACAAATAAAACAAAAAGGGTGTATTAAGTGCTATGATCGGAATGAGGAAATGAGGAGGTAAAAATAATGGAAAGGAGGCTACCTATTCTGTATATAGTGTTCATGGAAGGACCCTCAGAAGAAATGTACTCATCTGAGATTTGAAGGGAGTCCGACTCAGTCTTGGGAAGAAGGTTATAAAGCATTCCACCTATGGGAATAAATGTGTTTTCTGACTAAAGAGAATAGGGGTCAGGAAGATTTTATGGAAGAGTTAAAATATCAGGAACAGTTGATATATTGGAAGAGATTTATCATTGGGGAAACCTTAGGGCAGTCATGAAGTGGGTAGTCTAAAGAGGCAGTGGTAATTGTTTAAGATCAAGGCTGGGGACTTGCAGCTCTAATATTGTAGTGTGCCTTCTCACCTTTCTTGAGCTAAGGGATTATTTAATGCAGATTTCCTCATGCCCTTCGTGTGCTTAAAAATATTAAGTGGTTCCTCATGGCCTGTAAATTGCATTCTATACTTCTTGGTTTGGCTTTTAAAGTTTTCCATGAATTGATCCCACACTATGTAGCCAGGCCTATTTCAACTAGTGATTTGTTTACATTTGTTGTATTTTGCAAAATTTCCCGAACTGCCAACCCGAATTTGCATCACTATTTTTCAGGTTTTTGTAAAAGTTTAGTATTGTGCCTATAATCATTATAAAGACTTGGCTTGAATAAAACTAAAAAGGTATTTATTACGGCATGGAATAAATAAGGTACAATACGTGAGCTGATGGATGCAGAGTGTTTAACAGTACATATCACACTATAAACACTATGTTAGCTGCTTTTTTTGTTGTTTTGTTATTGCTACTGCTGCTAAATTGTGTTTTATTATTTGCTTTAAAAGTAGAGGATTGGCTCAAGTTAATTGTAATTTCAAAATAACTGAAAGCATAAAATACTTTTCAGCTGGCAAAATCATTCTTAATTAACATGGTTTTTGCTCCAAGGTGTTTTCTGTTTTTCCTGCAAGGTAATTTGTCCATTTGCCTGCTGCAGTAGTTATGGGTTTTTTTTTTTTAATACTTGATGTATTAAATGCTGCTACAAATGACTAGGAAGGCTATTCAGTACACTGTCATCTAATTTTTGGTTTTTGCCTTTTCTCAGTTGGGAGCTGAAAGTGCTGACAGTATTGGTGCTGTGTTAAATAGCAAAGATGAGCAGAGAGAAATTGCTGAAACAAGAGAAACTTGCAGGTCAGTTGAATATTTTTTTAGTGACATGTTAGTATTTGTGAAAGGATCACTGTTTTAATAAACAATGATCCTAGGTATGAAGTGTGTTGTTATAAGTATCAGCATACAGATTTAGGAAACATTGGTTTTTATTGTTAGCTCATGAATTATGAAATACTTATTATCTGAATACAGTAAGTTTTCATTTATAAAGTAGTTAGAAAATGGAATGTTAGGCTAGGAGTTAGCTTATATACCATATATAATTTTATTTAAAAAATCCTTATTAAAAAAAACACACTTTGCCCTAAAAGTGGTATTGACTTGATAGTTCATAAAGCATTTAGAATTTTTCAGTATTGTAGTTATCAGTTTTTTTTTATTGGAGTATAATTATTTCACAATGTTGTGTTAATTTCTGCTGTACAGTGAAGTGAATCAGCTATATGTATACATATATCCCCTCCCTCTTGGATCTCCCTCCTACCCCCTGCTATCCCACCCATCTAGGTCATCACAGAGCACCAAGCTGAACTCCCTGTGCTATACAGCAGGTTCCCACTAGCTATTTTACACATGGTGGTGAATATATGTCAGTCCTACTCTCCCAGTTCATCCCACCCTCCCCTTCCCTCTGCCCCCTGTGTCCACTCATCTGTTCTCTACTACTTTGTCTCTATTCCTGCCCTGCAAATAGGTTCATCTGTACCATTTTCTAGATTTCACATATATGTGTTAATATATGATATTTGTTTTTCTCTTTCTGACTTACTTCACTCTGTATGACAGACTCTAAGTCGACCCACATCTCTGCAAGTGACCCAATTTCGTTCCTTTTTATGGCTGAGTAATATTCCATTGTATACATATACCACATCTTCTTTATCCATTCCTCTGTCGTTGGACATTTAGGTTGCTTCCATGTCCTGGCTATTGTAAATAGTGCTGTAATGAACATTGGGGTACATGTGTCTTTTTGAATTATGGTTTTCTCAGGGTATATGCCCAGTAGTGGGATTGCTGGGTCATATGGTAGTTCTATTTGTAGTTTTTTAATGAATGTCCATACTGTTCTCCATAGTGGCTGTATCAAATTACATTTCTACCAACAGTGCCAGAGGGTTCCCTTTTCTCCACACGCTCTCCAGCATTTACTGTTCATAAGTTTTTTTGATGGTGACCTTTCTGACTGGTGTGAGGTGATACCTCATTGTTGTTTTGATTTGCATTTCTCTAATAATTAGTGATGCTGAGCATCTTTTCATGTGCCTCTTGGCCACCTGTATGTCTTCTTTGGTGAAATGTCTATTTAGGTCTTCCACCCATTTTTCGATTGGGTTATCTGTTTTTTTGATATTGAGCTGCATGAGCTGTTTGTATATTTTGGAGATTAATCCTTTGTCAGTTGCTTCATTTGCAAATATTTTCTCCCATTCTGAGGGTTGTCTTTTCATCTTGTTTATGGTTTCCTTTGCTGTGCAAAAGCTTTAAAGTTTCATTAGGTCCCATTTGTCCGTTTTTATTTTTATTACTCTAGGAGGTGGGTCAAAAAAGATTTTGCTGTGATTTATGTCAAAGAGTGTTTTTCCTACATTTTCCTCTAAGAGTTTTTTGGTGTCCGGTCTTACATTTAGGTCTTTAATCCATTTTGAGTTTATTTTTGTGTGTGGTGTTAGGTAGTGTTCTGATTTCATTCTTTTCTATGTAGCTGTCCAGTTTTCCCAGCACCACTTAGTGAAGAGGCTGACTTTTCTCCATTGTATATTCTTGCCTCCTTTATCAAAGATAAGGTGACCATAGGTGTGGGGGGTTTATCTCTGGGCTTTATATCCTGTTCCACTGATCTATATTTCTTTTTTTGTGTCAGTACCATACTGTCTTGATTACTATAGCTTTGTAGTAGAGTCTGAAGTTGGGAGCCTGGTTCCTCCAGCTCTGTTTTTCTTTCTCAATATTGCTTTGGCTGTATGGCGCCATTTCTGTTTCCATATAAATTGTAAAATTCTTTGTTTTGATTCTGTGAAAAATGCCTTTAGTAATTTGATAGGGATTGCATTGAATCTGTAGATTGCTTTGGGCAATATAGTCATTTTCACAATATTGATTCTTCAGATACAAGAACATGGTATATCTCTCCATCTGTTAGTGTCATATTTGTTTTCTTTCATCAGTGTTTTATAGTTTTCTGAGTACAGGTCTTTTGCCTCCTTAGGTAGGTTTATTCCTAGGTATTTTATTCTTTTTGTTGCATTGGTAAATGGGATTGTTCCCTTAATTTATTTTTCTTATCTCCTGTAGTTAGTGTATAGGAATGCAAGAGATTTCTGTGCATTAATTTGGTATCCTGTACCAAATTCATTGATTAGCTCTAGCAGTTTTCTGGTGGCATCTGTAGGATTTTTCTGTGTGTATCATGTCATCTGCAAGCAGCAATGGTTTTACTTCTTCTTTTCCAATTTGTATTCCTTTTTTAAAAAAAATATTTATTTTTCACTGTGTTGGGTCTTTGTTGCTGTGCACAGGCTTTCTCTAGTTGCAGCGAGCAGGGGCTACTCTTCATTGCGGTGAGTGGGCTTCTCATTGCGGTGGCTTCTCTTGTTGCGGAGCATGGGCTCTAGGCATGTGGGCTTCATTAGTTGTGGCTCGTGGGCTCTAGAGCGCAGGCTCAGTAGTTGTGGCACATGGGCCTAGTTGCTCTGCGGCATGTGGGATCTTCCCGGCCCAGGGCTCGAACCCGTGTCCCCTGCATTGGCAGGTGGATTCTTAACCACTGTGCCACCAGGGAAGTCCTTCCAATTTGTATTCCTTTTATTTCTTTTTCTTTTCTGATTGCCGTGGCTAGGACTTCCACAACTATGTTGAGTAATAGTGGTGAGAGTGGACATCCTTGTCTTGTTCCTGATCTTAGAGGAAATGCTTTCAGCTTTTCACCATTGAGAATGATGTTTGTTGTGGGTTTGTCATATATGTCCTTTATTATGTTGAGGTAGGTGCCCTATATGCCCATTTTCTGGAGAGTTTTTATCTTAAATGGGTGTTAATTTTGTCAAATTTTTGTCGAAGTTTTTCTGCATCTATTGAGATGATCATATGGTTTTTATTCTTTAATTTGTTGATATGGTGTATCACATTGATTGATTTGCATATATTGAAGAATCCTTGCATTACTGGGATAAATCCCACTTGATCATGGTGTATGATCCTTTTAATAGAGATTAATAGAGTTTCGGAGTGTTCCTCTGTCTGTAGTTTTTGGAAGAGCTTGAGAAGGATAGGTGTTAGCTCGTCTCTAAATGTTTGATAGAATTCACCTGTGAAGTCATCTGTTCCTGGACTTTTGTTTGATGGAAGATTTTTAATTACAGTTTCAATTTTATTACTTGTGATTGGTCTGTTTATATTTTCTGTTTCTTCCTGGTTCAGTCTGGGAATTTTTTACCTTTCTAAAAATGTGTCCATTTCTTCCGGGTTGTCCATTTTATTGGCATATAGTTGCTTGTAGTAGTCTTTTATGATCCTTTATAGAACATCAGTTTTGCTCAAGACACATTAGAATGATACATAATGTAGAAGTTTCTTTTTGCCATGCATACCTTATAAAAGCTTAGTTTCTTATTTGTTTGCTTTCTCAAAAAAAAAGTACAGATTATTCGTCAGGTTGTGTTACTTTTAAGATTTATAAACTGGGTGAATAGATACTGTTTAGTCAGGAAAAATTTGCCTTGTTCTGTTTTTATAACCGGTTCTTTAATATTATTAATGGACACATTTATACATCTTGTATGTATTTGTGAGTGATATTTCAGTTTTAATTTTCAGGGCTTCCTATGATACCTCTGCTCCAAATGCAAAACGTAAGTATCAGGATGAAGGAGAGACAGATGAAGACAAAATGGAAGAATATAAGGCAAGTAGAGAATGGGACAATTTTATGGTCAAGAAGAAAATAAGTCCTTACAATCCGTAGAGTCTTACCCAGGAAAACAAAATTTGACAAGCTGAATTTTGACAGAATACTGAATAATTGTTGATGTAATTAGGTAAATTTAAGACATTTATATCAGTTTAACACACAAAGTATGTGGATTAAATTAGGTGATGTATATGAAGCACTTAGCATAATGCCTAGTAAGCACTAGGCAATAGCATTCTTAAATAAGAGTAAGGAGGTAGATGTATCAGAAACTTTGGATAATTCAATCATATTTCGAGAGGCTACAATACTGTCTTCTTTGAGTTGCATTATTCCATGTTAACAATATAGGGTAGTACAATTAAAATATTTAGAGAACTCATGGGCTAGACAGCAGTGTAGAACCATTTCTGACAGAGGCCCAAGGCAAAAACCCAGCTTCTCAACTTGTAATTACAATATGTAGTTGAAAAGAAAGTTAAGGACAAAAAAACCTACCTCCATTTTTTTCAAATTAATTGTCATACAGCTATATTCAATAGAGAAGAGAATAGTTTCAGTAAATCTTTAGGTATAATTATCTAATTTCATAGATATTCTCTTGTGTATTGGTTGCATTTGATATATCCTCTTATATAACTTAACTATTTGTGATTATATTAGGTCAAACCATATACAGTTTCTCATATTTTAACATTTTTGACTTATAAAATAGCAGTTTCGTATGGTTTGATCTAGTAGTAATAAAATTGCCCCATTGGTGGTCATATCTTTCATGATTTGAGCTAAATTCTAATATTTAAGGTATTATATCAGAGATAAATAATCCTAGATAACTTAGTCAACAAAATTAGTAGTTATAGACAATTATTACTGAAGAGAGTGAAAAAGAAATATTTATTTTATATATTATAAGCATAACTAGTTACAGCTAATGATGAGAAAGCAAAAACTTCAAGTTTTTTTTAGATTAAAAAAAATTTTTTTTAATTTGTATTTTATATATTTATTTATTTGGCTGCATCAGGCCTTAGTTGTGGCATGTGGGCTCTTCATTGCCATCTGTGGGCTTCTCTCTAGCTGTCGGCCGCGTGCATGGGCTTACTTGCCCCGCGGCACGTGGGATCTTAGTTCCCCCACGGCATGTGGGATCTTAGTTCCCTGACCAGGGATCCAACCCGTGTCCCCTGTGTTGGAAGGCAGATTCTTAACCACTGGACCACCAGGGAAGTCCTGACTTCAATATTAGACTTTTAACAGTAATTTGAAAACTTTATTGTGTCTTAGGGAAAGAAAATATTTATATGAGTCTTAATACTCGAGATACCATAATATGTAAGATACTCCTCTTATATATAAAATGTATACTTCCTTTTCCAAGGATGAATTAGAACTGCAACAGGAGGAAGAGAATTTGCCATATGAAGAAGAGATTTACAAAGATTCTAGTACTTTTCTTAAGGTAAAAAAATAATTTTCACGTCCATAAGTTCACATTTCAGCTCTATGCCTGAAAAGATTTTAAATACTTATTTGTTTTCAAGATTTTTTCAGTTATTGAGGGATCATTATTATAAAATAAAGGTCATTTAAAATTATTCATGAAATATTCTTCTGATGCTTGCCCATTTAGGATGAGATAATGCTTTATTAATGTCTGTAGATACTGAATTATAATACTATTATTTTAATAGTGATGTTTTCTGTTTTTTTTTAATGTCAATTAACTTATATTTTGTATGGCCTCATAATAAAAAATAAAGTACAGAGTTAGTGTATCTGCCCTCAGAGCGAATGCTGTTTATTTAATTTTGATGTTTTCTTTAGGGAACACAGAGTTTAAATCCGCATAATGATTACTGCCAACATTTTGTAGACACCGGACATAGACCTCAAAATTTCATCAGAGATGTAGGTATGTCAGATTTGTTGGGAATATGCTATTGCTAGCTGTTGATTACATGCATGTAGTTTATCCATTTTGTGGTTTATTTCTAACAAAATTATTTTTCCTGGCTTGGCTTCCCCTTTCCATTCTTAGTACTTCTAGTACACTCTCTTTTTCCATCAAGCAGTGTTACTTTTTTCCTTCCTCCTTCCATTTTTCCTTCATTTTGGTTCTGTAACTATCCCTCATTTTTATTTTGCCTTCATTCACTCCTTCGATGCTCTTCCTTTCTTAATGTAAATCTGATTCTCTGACTTATATTATTTTCCTTTTGTCTAAAGAATTTCTTTTAACATTTCTTGCAAGGCAGGCCTGTTGGCAACAAATCCCCTCAATTTTTGTTTGCCTGAGAAAGTCTTTATTTTTCCTTTACTTTTGAAAGATTAATTTTGCAAAGTACAGAATTCTAGATTGGTGTTTTCTTTCTTTCAACACTTTAAGTATTTTACTTCACCCTGTTCTTGCTTGTTTCTGAGAAGTTGGGTATAGTTCTTAACTTTGTTCCTCAATAGGTTTGGTGTTTTTTTTTCTGGTTTCTTTCAGAATTTTTTCGTTAGCTTTGATTTTCTGTAGTTTGAAAATGATATGTGTAGGTATAGCTGGGTTTTGTTTGCTTTGGGGTTTTTTTGCATTTATCCTCTTTGGTACTCTCTGAGCTTCCTGTGTCTGGGGTTTGATGTCTGACATTATTTTGGGAAAATTCTCAGTCATTATTATTTCAAATATTTCTTGTGTTCCTCTTTCTGTTTTTTCTCCTTCTTATATTTCCATTACTCATGTTACCTTTTGTAGTTGTCCCACATTCCTTAGATAGTCTGGCTTTCTTTTTCCAATTTTTGTTCTATTTACTTTTCAGTTTTTGAGGTTTCTATTGAGATATCGTCAAGCTCAGAATCTTTTCTAAGCTGTGTCCAGTCTACCGATAAGCTTACCAAAGGCATTATCCCTACATTTTTAAAAACAGCTTGACTGAGAGAATTCATGTACCATACAGTGCACCCATTTAAAGAATATAATTGAGTTTTTTAAGAATATTTATAGATTTGTGCAACCATCGCCACAGTCTAATTTTAGAACTTTTTTAAAAAATTGAGGTATCGTTGATTTACAATATTATATAAGTTTTAGGTGTACAAATAGTGGTTTACAATTTTTAAAGATTATATTTCATTTATAGTTATTATAAAATATTGGCTGTATTTTCTCTGCTGTACAATATATCCTTGTAGCTTATTTATTATATGCGTAGAAGTTTGTACTTCTTAATCCCCTCCCCCTATTTTGCTCTCCCTACTTCCTTCTCCCCCCGGTAACCACTAGATTGTTCTCTTTATCTGTGAGTCTGTTTCTTTTTTGTTATATTCACTAGTTTTATTTTTTAGATTCCACGTATAAGTGATAATATACAGTATTTGTCTTTCTCTGTCTGACTTATTTCACTAAGCATAATACCCTCCAATCCATCCATGTTGTTGCAAAAGGCAAAATTTCACATTTTTCTTATGGCTGAGTAATAAGTGTGTGTGTGTGTGTGTATGTGTGTGTACACCACATTGTGTGTGTGTGTGTGTGTGTGTGTGTGTATGGCACATTGTCTTTATCCATTTACCTTTGCTGGACGCTTAGGTTGCTTCCATTTCTTGGCTATTGTAAATAATGCTGCTAAGAACACTGGGGTGCGTGTATCTTTTTGAATTAGTGTTTTCATTTTCTTCAGATATATACCCAGAAATGGAGTTGCTGGATCATGTGGTAGTTCTATTTTTAGATTTTTGAGAAACCTCCATACTGTTTTCCACAATGGCTGCACTGATTTACATTCCTACCAACAGTGTACAAGTCCCCTTTCTCCACATCCTTAGAACATTTTCATCTCCCCTAAGGAAATTCAGTACTCATTAGCAGTCAGTTCCCATTCCTTCTCCCACAGTTGCCCCTCAGCCTTAAGTAATCATTAATTGACTATTGTCTATCAGTTTGCCTATTCTAGACATTTCATATAATTGGACTCATACAACATGTGATATTTCGTGACTGGGCTTTTTTCACTTAACATAATGTTTTCAGGGGCCATTGATGTTGCAGCATATTATCAGTACTTCATTTCTTTTTATTGCCAAATATTCCATTGTATGTACATACCACATTTCATTTATTCATTTGTGTTGTTTCCACTTTTTGATTGTTATAAACTCTGCTGCTATGAATATTCATGTAAAGTTTTTGTGTAAATGTATGCTTTCATTTCTCTTCGGTATATACCTGGGAGTGGAATTGCTGTGTCATGTGGTAATTCTATGTTTAACTTTTTGAGGAACTGCCCAAATGTTTTTCAGAGCAGTTGTACCATTTACATTCCTACCAACAATATGTGAGGCTTCCAGTTTCTTACCAACCTTGACATTTTATTATCTGTCTTTTTTTTTTTTTTATCTGTCTTTTTAATTATAGCAGTCCTAGTGGTATAAAGTAGTATTTCATTGTGGTTTTGATCTACATTGCCTTAGTGACTAATGATATTAAGAATCTTTTCCTATGCATATTTTTCCACTTAAATTTAGAGAGGTGTCTAAACCCTGCTTATTTTTTAATTGGTAATTTGTCTTTTTATTATTACATTGTAAGAGTTCTTCATATATTCTCAGTACAAGTCCCTTATCAGATGTATGATCTGCAAATATTTTCCCCCATTCTGTGGGTTGTCTTTCTTTTGGCCACACTGCGGCTTGCAGGATCTTAGCTCCCCGACCAGAGATTGAACCCATGCCCTTGGCAGTGAGAGCGCAGAGTCCTAACCACCGGACCGCCAGGGAATTCCCGTCTTTACACTTCTTGTTGGTACCATTTGCAACACAAAAATTTTAATTTTGATGTAATCCAATTTATTTTTTCCTTTCTTGTTTGTAAGCAACATGTAGAAACTGATTTTAATGTTTTCACAAAATTTAGATGTAGCACAAAAAGTTATGATAATGGTAAGTGAAATAGGCCAGTCATAGGATGACAAATATGCATGCACTTACAGAGGTACCTAAAATAGTATGTGTACATAAATACATACACTTTTATGAGGTACCTGGAGTAGTCAGTCTCATAGAAGCAGAGAATGCAGGAGTGATTGTCAGGGTCTAGAGAGAGAGGAAAATGGGGAGTTGTTGTTCAATTGGTATAAAATTTCAGTTATGCAAGATAAATTTTTTCTGTAGATCTGTTGTGTAGCAAATTGTCTGTAGTCAGCAGTACTGTTGACTATAGTCAGCAATACTTAAAAAAATTTAAGAGGGTAGATTTCATCTTACTTAAGTGTTCTTACCACACACACATACACATGCACACACACTAAAACCAGAGGAACACAAAGAAACTTTTGGAGGTTATTGATATGTCTTACCTTGATTGTGGTGATGGTTTCACAGGTGTATGCATATGTTCAAACTCATCGAATTGCATACGTTAAATATAGGTTTAATATATAAGGTTTTTATTTATCAATTATACTTGCAAAAGCTGTTTTTCTCCTCAAAGTTATGATAAGTTATATTGATATAACCAGATTTCATTATCAGACTTTCTGCTTTTAAGATACTTATTTCTCCAAGGCAAAGAAAATGTACTTAGGAAACTATTATGGATTGAGAAAAAGGTGTACCTGTTTTGTAGATGATTGAGAGCTGACTGTATTGTGATTGAAACCTGACTGTACTAAAATCTTCAAACTTGTTTCATTTGAAATTTGATCTGTAACCACTGATTGAGGAGGCTTTATAAAATCTTTCACTTTTTTACTCTTTGATATTAAAGTTATTAAAATGTACTTCTGGTTTTCAACTTAAGATGTTTATCTAATTTATATTGTCATGAATATGCTTCTTGTAGGGAAGAAAGAAAAAACAAAATAAAAACTTTTAGGAATCTTTGATATTCAAGCCCTACTTACTCCTACAGTTGTTTAAACAGTTATTATGTTGTTTTACCTAAAATCTCTTCTGAGGCTCAGAGATTTAAATATTTTTGAGGACATGGGAACAAGTCTCCTGTTTTTAACCTTTATGGAACTTGGAGATGTTTTTCAAGGTCCTAAGCTTGAAAATGTATCTGAGGATTTGGTTTATAATAATGTGGAGTGAGATCTTTAAAACTATAAATATTGATATAGGAAATATTCTTAGAGAAAGTGACTTATCTTGGAATTGGTAGTACAATTTAGATAAGTAATCAGAGTGAAGGAGGTGTGCACTAATGACTGTTAGGGACTCATTATCTTTTTAACTAGATTTGTTCTGGGATTGTGTCCATAAAGTGTAGCCACTTAATTTAAGATCATCAGTAGTAAAGAAGAGAAATCCTCATTTTCTCTGCTTTGGATAACTGTCTAAGAAACTAAGTAAAAATTTTAACAATCACTAGATTCTTTGGGAGAAAGACTTTTTTGAGTAAAAAGAAAATGCAAAAAGCATGATTGAAAGAAAAATTTTTCCTGAGAACAGAATGGCAAAATTTGATGCTATAAGCAGGTTAGTTAATTTAATAAATTTGAGAAATTAAATGGTTAATTGACTTGATCTGGGCTTTAGAACATCTGGGAGTTTGCCTGCCTGTGGAATTAGGGTCATTAGGTATATAAAATGTATATATGAATTGTTTAAAAGTCCTCAGACTTTTTTAAAAGGATATGAGGATGAAGAGGCGGTTGTGTATTGTTTTGTTCTGAGCAGGCTCGTCACGTTTGAATGCATTGATACTCATTTGTTTTGAAATTTGGAATTTACTATGTTTCCTCTTCAGGTTTGGCTGACAGATTTGAAGAATACCCTAAACTGAGGGAGCTCATCAGGCTGAAGGATGAGTTAATAGCTAAATCTAACACTCCTCCTATGTAAGTGGGGTTTTTTGTTCCCAACTCAGGCTTAAAATATTAGTCTTTTCAAACCCCTTTTCTGTTTGAAAAAAATTCACTATCTTTGTAAGGTTAACACATTCTCTTTCTTCTGTATAGTAAAATATATTAGTTTGAAACTCCAGTGCTGAGTACACAGTAGGATCTCATTTAATTTATTTTCAGTTTTCTAGACAATTTACTTTAAATTACTAATTTAAATTTTTTTCTTAGAAAATCATATTTGTTGTATTCCTGATTATCTTTAAATGTTTTTAAATGACTGTTCTTCTCAAAAATTATTTATTGAAGAAAGTTAGAAAACTTAGAGAAGGAAAGTAAGAAAATGAAAGTTAATTATAACTCAGCAACCAGAGATGCTATTAACATTTTGGAATACAAAAATTCATTTTAACCTTTGCTAAACAGACTAATGCTGCCCTAAAAAAATGTGTTTAAGGTCTTTGAAATTGGAGACTCTCTTTATTTCACATTTAGCTTACTTTGAACATTTTGTACATTTAACAGTTTGCTAAAATGTATACTGTTAATGATTAGAAGAACCACAAAGACGTCTGAGTTTGTGGCAAAAATTTTAGCAGACTAATATTCATCCTGTTTAAAAACACTCTTATATTTAAAGTATTTTATATTTATATTTAAAATACTTTCATACTATGTGGAAATAACCATTAAGTAAAGGCTAGTAGTAATTTATACTAAGTAGCTAGAAAAAACTGTTAAACAATATTACTAAGGCACAAACTAAGGAAAGAAAATTATGTCCATTTTTAGAAACTTTTTTAGAGGGAGGAATTTAAAACTTACTAACAAATAGTTTTTCTAACTTAACGATTGTGGAAAAAGTAATATGGTATTCTTTGGAATATTAAGATGATAATGGAAAGGGGCTCAGACACTCATCTGAGTATGGATTTTCAATATAAGAAATGAGAGAAGTTTGTATTTTGGATGTTTGTGTGGGACTGTGATTTTACTTTGTGGTGTGAGTGTATCCATGTCCTCTGGAAGAGCACTGGTAGATGGTTTACTGTCTGTACTGAGGAAGGATACTCCTCCATAAAAAGGTATTCAGTAATTAGCTTATGGTGACTTTGTAAATAGTGTTTAGGAAATATTTAAGAAATTTCTTTCATTACCACTGTAAAGTATTTGAAAATCTCTTACATTTTATGCTTTAATCAAATAGGTACTTACAGGCAGATATAGAAGCCTTTGACATCAGAGAACTAACACCCAAATTTGATGTGATTCTTCTTGAACCCCCTTTAGAAGAATATTACAGAGAGACTGGCATCACTGCTAATGAAAAATGCTGGACTTGGGATGATGTATGATCAAACTTTCTACATTGTAATGAATCATTTATTTTTCAAATAAATATATGTCTGATCAGAAAGTAATATTATAAATATCCCTACTTTTTTAGGAATTGTAAATATAGATTTATAGTATATATTATGGATGAAGGTCTAAGGTACATTAACATATCTTTAGTCTGATTTGTCTTTTTTTTTTTTTTTTTTTTTTTTTTGGTATGCTGGCCTCTCACTGTTGTGGCCTCTCCTGTTGCGGAGCACAGGCTCCAGACGCTCAGGCTCAGCGGCCATGGCTCACGGGCCCAGCCGCTCCGCGGCATGTGGGATCTTTCCAGACGGGGGCACGAACCTGTGTCCCCTGCATCGGCAGGTGGACTCTCAACCACTGCGCCACCAGGGAAGCCCTGATTTGTCTTTTTGAGGCAGAAGTTGAGCAGGTAGTGAGTAAATCGTCTGTGGAAGACTCAAAATTCCAGTCTTAGAGTCCTTGAATGTATAGCTAGAAATAAGTCTAAAAACAGATTGGTTGATAACATTCCGTATTTGGTTAGTTTTAGTAAACATCAGAGTATACGTGTACACACACACACACACAGACACACACATATGAACATAATTTCTACTCTTTAAAGAACTTACAGTATAATAGATTTAAGGGACATATGTATTATATAATTGTGATATAATTCAGTATTATATAATTGTGATGTTATATTTTCCTGAATAAAATTGAACAAGCTGATCGCTTCAGTTAGTTACATAAAGTAACCTGTTTCTACTGATCAATAACAAAAATAACAAATATTTATTCAGCACCACTTTGTACTAGGCAACTAGGTACTGGAGATTGAAAGATGAATAAGACTTAGTATTTGGCCTTAAGGGGCACACAGTTTAATGGGATAAAATAAACAATGACCTAAACAGATAATTGCGTTATCATATTGTTAGTTCAATAATAGAGGACTGCATAAGGTGATCTGAGAAAAACTGACCAAGCTGAGGAAGCTGGGGGACATAAACAAAGGGGAGATGACACATGAACAGTATGTATGGGTAGATTAGCTGGAATTGGCCAGCTGAAGAAAAGGGTGGATTTGGGATTCCAAGCAGAAGGAACAGCAAGAGCAGGAGGGATGGAGGCAAAGAGACGGGTGAGGGAGGTCTGTATGTAGGTTGATGTTGGAACACAGATTGGGACTGTCTTGAGATGATGTCTTCTTAGAAGCTTGGACTTGTCTTCTTAGAAGCTTAGCTTAATGCCTAAAGGCATTAAGGAGTCTTTGAAGGGCTTTAACCAGTTTAGTAAAATGGTCAGATTAGTGTGTAGAGGAGGATAGACTAGAGAAAATGAAGTCTGGAGAGGGGAGAGCAGATAGAAGACTGTTGCAGTAGTCTAGTTAGGAGATGAAGGGACCCTGATTTAGGGTGATGGTAATAAGACTAGAAAGGAGGTGATAAATTCAGTAATGTTTTGTAGATACTTCTGGCGAGATCTAGTGATTGGGAAGAGGGGAAGAGTAAAGGATGACTCAAGAGTTTGAATCTTGGGATAAATGGGTTGAGATCACCAGCTGAGAGAGTCAATTTAAGAATAGTAGGATTAGAGCGATTAGATTATACTGAATGTGTTGATTTAGAGGTGTATGTGAGACATTCAAGTAGAGGTTGTAATAAGATTATGAAACTTAAAAGACAGATTTGATCATCTCAAAATACAGATTTTAAAGGGTTAGCACATTAGACCTATGAGAATAAATGAATTTGTCTTGAGATAGTGTCTCAATTAAGATACAGTGTGGATTTACTGTAAATCCTCAGGAAACTTACATTTAAGAGGCACATTATAAAAGAGATGTGAAAAGAATGGGTGACAGATGAATGAGGTGAACCAAGAGAGTATGAATGTCACGGAAACCAAGGGAATAGGCAATTTCGAGGAGGAGAGTGTGATCAGGAGCACTGAACACAGAAGAGAGGTAGGGAAGGGAAAGGACTGAAATTCTAGACTGGTGTTTCATAGAGAACTGCTTTGAATCCTTGCACATCTTCCGAGTTAATAATTATTAACTTGTTAATATTACTTATTTTTCAAGATGTAATAACTTCAGTTTTTCTTCCTTGAAGCTTTCCCTTTCAGCTTCAGTACCTCTGGCAATTTTATTTATTTTGTTTTTATTTTATTTTACTTTACAAAAGTTTTTCCTCTCCTCTGATAAGTGTAATCTGTGTTTATTGTTGAAACAGAAAAGTATACTGTATATAGTATCCCCAAAACTTAAGGTTAAAGATGTAATGCTCTTGATATTGCTGAGAATTTCTCCAGATAGGTTGCACAAATTTACATTCCTTCCAGTAGTGTTTAAGAAATATCTATTTCACCATATCCTCATCAAAATTGATTAATAATGTAAAACAATCTTTGTCAATTTAGTCAAAAGAAAATTGAAAAATTAATCTTATGTCTATGATTAGTGGTTAGGTTGAACTTTATTTTCTCTAGCGAATCTCTAAGGTTTGGTCAGTGAAGGTACAGGAGCTTCAATTATATATGATAAACTAACAGAGTTTTTGAAATAAAGGAATTCCATTTTATATGTATATTGAAAAGTTTTGTCTGGCCCCAGAGCCCTAAGCTCTTAACGTTTATGTGATAATACCTTAAAGAAAGTGCCAGTAGCTAATATAAATAAAGTATAAATAATAAAAGCATTCAGGTTTCACAGGTATTCTTTTTCACATTAGAGAGTCAGTAGAGGCCAGTGTGTTTTGTTTAAGAATATAAGCATTTTCAGGCTTCCCTGGTGGCGCAGTGGTTGAGAGTCTGCTTGCCGATGCAGGGGACATGGGTTTGTGCCCCGGTCTGGTAAGATCCCACATGCCGCGGAGCGGCTGGGCCCGTGAGCCATGGCCGCTGAACCTGCGCGTCTGGAGCCTGTGCTCCGCTACGGGAGAGGCCACAACAGTGAGAGGCCCGCGTACCGCAAAAACAAAAAACAAAAACAAAAAGAATATAAGCACTTTCTTAAAATACCAACATTTAGCATTTATAATTGTAATGTCAAGAGAGTAATTTGCTTAATGTTCTTCACTGATGTGTGCCATCACTTATCTTTAGCTATACCATGTATAGACGTTTGTAGGAATATTATGTGTGTGTGCGTATTACATGTTTATTTTAATTCATATTCCTATGAGAATATTAGATGAGATATATCAAGACTTAAAGTCGGAAGTATAAAACTGAATAGGTTTATGCCTATTGTAATTTTTTTTCCATTATCACTGTCAAATAATGTATTTTTACCTAGATAAATTATAGATTATGTGGTTATGATCCACTCAGGTAGAAGTTAAGATTTTCTTAATACATGAAACTAATAAATATTTGCTTGAACCGTTGTCTCTGGAACTTCTTAACTGTGACAGGAAGCTAAAAGAAAAGGAATACCATATAACATGGTTGCTTTTATAGTCATTTATAAAAGTATATGGTATTTCCCCAATTTAGAGATTTAATTATTGCAGAACTTTTTAAAAAATTGACACACTTAACAAATACAAAGCAAACAATTAAGTCTATTGTTTGTGACATTTCAGACTTAGTCATTATACTGAAATGTGTATATTGATTTATTTTATTTAGAACTGGAAACCAAGTCCTCCCCCAAACATTTGTGGTTATGTTTTAATTTTGCCCCTATCTTTGGGGTAATTTAATCCCTTTTCAGTTTTTCTGTAAATGGTAACAGGTTACTCTCAAGCCATAACTTATAAAATTCTGTAATTCTATAAATATGGTTTCCTGTAAACTCTTTCCATAGAAAATCAAGTGTATGTATGTGCATGTGTGCATCTGTGTTATCTTAATAGGGAATAAAAAACGAGAAGAACAAGTTTTAAGAAAATTTATTTATTTATTTAATTTAATAAATTAAAATTAATTTATATGTTCGTATTTCTTAATGAAAATTAGTACATTTAAAGAACACATTTACTGTAAGTCCTGATAAATCGCAATGGTTGTTCTTTTGGATTTAGGATGAATGGGAAACAATGCTTCTATGCAATATTGATTTGGTTTCTTACAGATCATGAAGTTAGAAATTGATGAGATTGCAGCACCTCGATCATTTATTTTTCTCTGGTGTGGTTCTGGGGAGGGATTGGACCTTGGAAGAGTGGTAAGATGGTGTTTTTTTAAGTGGTTTTTTAAATTCGTAAGAAAAAAATAACACACTATGTTGCATAAGAAGTTTGAAGAATAATGTTATTTTCTCCTTTGTTTCTTGAACAGTATTAAAATATTCAGAAGAAAAAGATGTTTAAAAAAGAATGTGCAAAAGGCAGTATCCCTTAGTTAACTAGCATTAGGGGTGAATAAATCAAAATATGATTTATTAAAACTGCAGGAAGAGAACAGTTCAGAGATTTGAAACTGAATTGCAGCTCAAAAGCAAGCTGCTTAGTGTCATTTACTGTTCATTATTAGTAGCTAAAAAGTATTCTTCTGGATAGCATTAACTCCTGAATTCCAAATGAAAGCCAAATCAAATTGGAAAAATAACACAGCATCTGGAGCACATAGTTTGAATAAATTCATGAGAGTGAGAAAGAAGTTATAACATCTCAATTTAAGTACCTTATATTTATTGTATTTCAGAACTTTTTTTGGTTTTTTGATTGGAGTATTTTGGATTTCTAAATGGAAACAAAATAATAAAGCTTTTTTATGATGGAAGCATTGTGACTAGTTCTGGTCTCAATTCTGATGTCCAACAGTGAAACTTTGGGTAAAGAGATATTTACTCTGTGTGTTTCGGTTACCTCACTTGTTATTGGATAATACTTTCCATTTTTAGGAAATATTACTTGATCTACTGCCTATGACCTCATTTAAATCCTGGTAATTTTAGGAGGTGTCCATTTGACAGGTGAAGAATTTAAGTAGGATTATATTGAGATAAATTGGTTCTCAAATCCTGAAATTCTGCAATTGCTTGTGTATTCTTTGTATAAATAGCAAGTTTGAGACTGTTGGATAACATCATTGCTTCTGTCATTTATTAAATCCATGGTAAGACTATAACTGTATATAGGGTATCTATTTCATTGCTGGCACCTCCCTAAGATGCTATAGAAAATCTAAGAAAATAGAGACATACTGTATGTTTTTATAGGTATATTGGTATTTACCTTTTTTAGCTCTGATGTCTGGCTTTGGACTTTTCTCCCACCCCCCAAATTAGGTTGAAATTGATTAGGAGGTTTTATCTTATTTGTTTATGCAGCAATTTATCATATTGGTGAAAGCAGCTTTTGGCTCCAGATGATTACAAAAATAATTCAGCATGATAAATACTCATGAGTTGTGCTAAGTTGATTAGGAAATGTTGGATTTAGTCCCTTGTGATATTTAATGCAGTGCGAAACAAATACTTGGCAACAGGAACAGATACTGATCTTGATTTTTGAGATTTTAAATTAAAAATCTAAGTTTCATTTTGTGGTGTATCTCAGTTTATACAATAAGAGCATTCCTGAAAAGTGTGTATATTTTATGTTCCACTACATCTCTATTTGTACTTGATCATAGTACCAACAATATTGTACTGCACAATTTACTTATTTCCCCCTACTTTGCTCTTAATCAACTAGGGGTAAGGACTGTATCTTATTCATGTTTTTTTTCCCAGCAGCTAGCCAACACCTACATATTGTGGGCCTGAAAATGCCACTCTGAGTACTCACTTAGCTAGTATTTGTTATATGTTCATATAGAACATATTCTAGGACACTAAGGTTCAAATCTCTCTACTGTCTAGATTGCATAAAGATGAAAGTAAAGTTTTACTCAATAAAGAAATATAGCAATTTTAAGTCTTTGAATTTTTGAGGTTTAGTATTAAATCATAAAAATAACATAAGACTCTCATTTGGAAAGAAGTTATCAGTTAGAACATTTTCAATAGTTTTTAGCTTTGTCAGAGGATAGAAAGTTGAGGTGGAAGGAACAAAATTTTCTTTTGTTTTTTTTTCTGATTTTAAGACATTTTATTTCAAAATAACTTCAGTCTTACAGGAAAGTTCTAAAAATTATGCAACAATCCACATTTACCATTCACCCAGAAACTCAAATGTTCACATTTACTTTTTTATTCTCCTCTCCCCCTCACTCTCTCTTTTACTCTTTTTCATTCTTTCCATTTTTCCCTCCCCTATTTCAGAGTAAATTCTAGACATAATGTCCCTTTCCCCCTAAGTGCTTCAGTTATATTTCTGAAAGATAAGGTCATTTTCTTATATAATAATAGCACAATTATTAGCATCATAAAATTAACACTGTTTTGATACTGTTCTCAATAAGACAGTTTTTGCAGTTGTCCCACTTATAACATCTATATAGTATAAATAATTTTTTTCTGGTCTTAGGATCACTTAGTGTCATCAGTTTTCATGTCTCTTCAATCTTCTTTTATCTGGAAGACTTTCTTAGTTTTTCTTATCTTTCATGACCTTAACATTTTGAAGAGTGTGGCCCATTTATTCAAAATTATCTTTTGAATTATTTTCTGATTAAAGAGGGACTGAGTTTTCTTATGATTTAAAACTTTCTATTGATGACAGTAGAAGGTAGTATTAAAGAATCAGAGTATTATGTAATCCTTTCTATGTTTTGATATCAACTGTATATTAATATTCAGAAGGTATATGTATTCTGTATAATGGCTGTATATTTAAAGACTAGTATTTCTTTTTTTCTATTTCTGCACAAAGACAAAATTACTGTGACACCTTGGAATTTAATGTCTCAAACCTCTAGGAAGTTTTTAATGCTGGTTGGTTATTTTAAGTATTGTTTATTTCTTTTAGCTAAGGATTTTTTAAAAAATTCTTTCATTTCTAGTGTTTGCGCAAGTGGGGTTACAGAAGATGTGAAGATATTTGTTGGATTAAAACCAATAAAAACAATCCTGGGAAGACTAAGACTTTAGATCCAAAGGCTGTCTTCCAGAGAACAAAGGTATTGCCTTTACTGTTTTGTTTTCTTTATTTTCATTATTTTCTCTCAAGCTTTTCCAAATGACTGTATACTGTTTAATTAATTTTGGTGGAAAGATCCTTCTCTTTGACTTGTACAAATGGCATTGAGCATTAAAGTAATACGTCCAAGTTAATTTAAAAATATTTTATTCACTCAGATCAACCTATACTGAGCTGAAGAAGGTATTCCTGTATATCCTAAACTGCTCTAATTCTAAGTCAGATATGGGCTTTTAGTACTTCTGACCCCGAGCTTTTTTTTCCTTTCTCTTTGCTGAGAAAAAAGAAATGGCAGTAAGACTCATAGCTGGCCAGCTTAGATGAATATTTCTTTCCCCTTCCTTTCTTTTTTCTACGTAAGAACCTGAACAAGAACCACTGAGAACCTCTGCTTCAGAGGACTGCCCAGCTAGTTATCAGGGTTTTAACAGTTTGTCCTCCAGTCTTTCACTAGTCAGGGAGACTCAGGTGGAGGGTCTTTTTAAAGTCTTTCTTGGACTAGAAATTCTGTTTGAAGGGAATCTAAGCCATCCTTGCTATTATTGGTTCATGGAGTCAAGTGAGATTAAATTTATTTAAACCATACTCTGTCATCCAGATTAAATAGAGGTCAAAAAACAAACAACAAAAAAGGAAATCATTTGATTTTCACATTTACTTATGTTGAGTATTTATAAGTCTGTATCCATGCTTGAAGTCCTCTCCATATGAAAAGGCTTATACCTTATATGTAGTTTTGATCTTGGATCATGTGAAGCCCAGTATAACATCATTTTAAGATTCTACGGTCAAGTGCCATGCCCATAACTGCTGAAGAGAAGTTATTATCAAGGGTTGCAGAGGAAAAGATTCTACGGTTGTTTGACTCAATTCTAAAATGTCATGGCCCCAAGTTTAATACTGTAATGTCTAGTTTCCCTGGCAGTCTTCTCAGATCCAGAGATCCAGGTTTTTCCTTTTGTGTTTTTGCCCAGAGACCTGTATCCCAGAGATTCAGAGAAATGAGGATTGTTTTGGAATTGAGGAACGTCAGAAATGTAAAATGTTGTGAAATATGACTGTTGATGAAAAGAGATTAATTGTTCTGCTCTTATTATTATTTAGGAACACTGCCTTATGGGGATCAAAGGAACTGTTAAGCGTAGCACAGACGGGGACTTCATTCATGCTAATGTTGACATTGACTTGATTATCACAGAAGAACCTGAAATTGGCAATATAGAAAAGCCTGTAGAAATTTTTCATATAATTGAACATTTTTGTCTTGGTAGAAGACGCCTTCATTTATTTGGAAGAGATAGTACAATTCGACCAGGTAAGACCTCAGGAGGAAAAAAAAACTTTGATAGTTCCTTGGGATATAGATGTTAAGAAAGAACACACAGTGTTATGTAAAATAAAATTCTTATATATTTGATTCCTCTTCTTGCTATACTTCAAATATGCTAAGCTCAGTCTTGTCTCAGTACTCTTCCATGGACTTTTCTCCTATCATTCAAATACCTGATGGATCTTTTCTCACAACCCTGTCTAAATTAGCCACCTTGCCACTCCACTCCCTTCCTCCCACTGCTGTCTTTCCCTTTAATCTATTTTCTTTTTCTTCATAGCACTACTTATCGTTATCTGAATTATAGATTCATTTGGGCATATGTTTATAGTCAGTCTCTTTAGTATGCAGTCTCATAGAAATCAGAGATTGTCTTATTCTCTCTACCCAACATCCAGGTTATTGAGTAAATATTGTGTTGAGTGAAGAAATGCATAAAGGACATTTGATCCTGTCCAAAACGTCTGTAAGATATTTGGTCCACACCAAAATGTCCTTGATATATGGCCCTGTCCAAAACCATTTGGCATGGACCAAATTTGCTCATGGATGTTTTGGATAGGACTAAATTTCTAGTATCTTTTGGCATGAACCAAATGTCTTACTGACTTTTTGGACAGGACTAAATGTCTGCTAATAAAATGATCCTGCAGAAAATAACCATACCTTTGTGAAATAGAGATCTTGGCTTTATTAGAAACTAAAGTACCTGGCTTCTTTCCTTAAATGTATCATGATGTTGTTTCATCAAAATTTTAACACTTTACTAAATCGGTATAATGTGAATTTACTATTCTGAAAAAAAAATGAGTAGAAAATAATAATCTTATCGACTAGGATTTTCTTTTATAGAGGGCACAGCTTTTCTTTACAAAGTATTGTTGAAATAATAGTGCATCTGTTTCTTCTCAGAAAATATAGAAGTAACTTTTAAGAACATTGCATCGCTTCAGTCACAATATATAAAATCAACCTGTTTGGCCGTACCATGCTAGAAATGCTGTTTAAAGCTGAAAGGAAAAAAAAAAAAAAGCTGAAACGAGCCAGGATCTTATTTGTCTTAAACAGTCTACATTTTATAAAAAGTAAAAATTGAAGAAGTTACAGTGGAATAATTGGCCTTAAAAGTACCTAAGAATTTAGAAGAAACGAAACTCTGATGTTCATTCTAAAAAAAAAGTAATCCTTAAAGTTGCCTTATGTATGTATGACATAATCCATCACTCCTCTACCCCCTCCTCAGCCCTGTCAGCTATTTCTTTGTGAGTGTGCGTTGGCGAACACAGTATCTTAAAACTATTTCAGTTGTCGAAACTGATGGCCTTACATTTCATAAAGTTGTGTAAAATGATAAAGAGAAAAGTAAAAAACTACATTCTCTTTACAAAGAAATATTTTGCATGTGAAATGTTTACTCTGGGGCTTGGCTATAGAGAAAATGTTTCCTATATTTAAAAGTAAATTTTTGCTTCTGGCAGGTTATTCAGTATTGTGTTGCTTAAGTTATCATTTTGTCATTGCTTTTTGGATTAATATTGTCAAATAACATATACCATAAGATTTCACTTGTTTGTAATTTGTTAAGATTTGCTTTTGACCCAATTTAGATAAATATTCTAAGTTTGATTGAAAAGAATGTAACAATATGTTGTTTTTTTGATTGGTTGTAGTATTTGTTGTTGCTGTTTATATCAGCCATGTCTTTACTGATTTTTTTTAAAACTACTTATTTTATGAGAAAGGTATGTTAAAATCTATTAGGATTATGGGTTTGTGGTTTTGTTTAGTTGTTAGTTTATATCTGAGATTCTGTTATTAGGTGTATCTAAAAGGTAAAAAATTTTATGCCTTCCTAGTAGATTGACCCTCTTAGTAATATGAAATGTCCTTCTTCATCCAGGGTTTCTCAACTTTAAATTCTACTTCATCTGACATTATTATAGCTATTTTAGCTTCATTTTGGTTTGTGTTTGCTTGGCATATTATTTCCAGCCTTCTACTTTCGATCTTCCATATCCTTACATTTAAGGTGTATCTCTTGTGAGCAAACACATAGTTCTCATCCATTTTATCTTTATCTTTTAATTGAATTGTTTAGTCAGTTTATATTTAATGTAATTCCTGATATATTGGGGCATAAATTACCATCTAACTGTTTGCTTTACATTGGTACCACCTGTTCTGTGTTCCCTTTTCTCTCGTTTCTTTTGGATTAAGTATTCTTGTATTATTCAGTTTTTCTTTTTTTAATTAGCTTGTTTAGATATTCTTTTATTGTTCCTTCACTGTTTATCTTGGAAATTGCAGCATGCATCCTTGAATTATTCTAAGTTAAAATGTTATATTGATTTTTAAAGGGTGGGAATGCTATGGTTTAAATTTAATCTTTTTAAACCAGTTTTTCACAATACACATATGGTTCATGCATAAGTCACTACATACATAGTATATATACAGCTATAGAATGAAATTTGAGTTGTTTAGACTTCCATTGAACATATACATGAAATCTTGTTTGGAAATTTTGTGGATGATTTTACTCTCTTATCAAAGTAAAATATTTTGGCAGCAGAGCTTGTGGCAAGCAAATGTTTCCTCTTCACTGGCTTAAAAGAAAGTAACATCACTAGATACTCAACTGGAGTGGTGTGTTTTTCAGAAAGTATAGATGTCCATATGTATTGAATATCAAGATTATGGCTCTAGTGTTTGAGGAAATAAGGAACAGATTTTTCTCTTGCATCATTGACCTGTTCTACCCAAAAACAGCTCCTGAATCTGGGAACAATCTCCAGTGGCAACTGCTGTTTAAAGGAAGTAGAAAACTTTAAAGAAAAAGCAAAACTATTTGAAGAGTAATAGCAACATCAAACAGATGGATATCTTTTAATAATTGAAAATCAGTGTAACAACATTAAAGAAAATTTTGAAGAGGGAAAGAGATTCAATCTCACTACTTCCAAGAATTATTTTCATTTTTTTTACATAATACTTTCCACTCCTCTTGTGCATACAAATTTTTATATAACTGTAGTCATCATTTTGTATTTTTCTCAATATTATGTCAAATATATTTCTACATTTTAAATAATTAGTTACAATGCTTTTAATGGCCATATAGCATTATTTTAATTAGTGGGTTTTTTTTTAAACATGAGTAGAAGAACTTAAGGAGTAGAGAGAATAATTGTTACGTATATTGTAGGTATAAGCATAAACAGCAACTAAAATAGAAATTTTACTTGATGCCAATTTTTATTTATAACTATAATATTCCAAAACTAACATAATGGGGGTTTTCTCCATCCATGTAGCTGTGGCCACTTTATCCACTTTAGATTATACATTATATCTTTCATATACGATATACTTCTATCTGTATCTCTACCAGTTGAAAAAAGTCTTAGAGGTACAAATTTTATTTTTTGCTTCGAACTACTATCCAATTCTTTATCTTTGCCCATTCTTTGCCCATGCAAAAGTTATTTTATTTTATTCTATTTGTTTATTTGGTTGCATTGGGTCTTAGTTGTGGCAGGTGGGTTCCTTTGTTGTGGCTTGCCAGCTCTTTAGTTGTGGCAGGTGGGCTCCTTAGTTGTGGCTTGTGGGCTCCTTAGTTGTGGCATGTGAAATCTTAGTTGTGGCGTGCATGTGGGATCTAGTTCCCTGACTAGGGATCAAACCCAGGCCCCCTGCATTGGGAGTGCGGAATCTTAACCACTGCGCCACCAGGGAAGTCCCATAAAAATTATTTTAGTATTAGCTTTAGTAAAACAAAATTAAGAAGGAATATCTGCTTGGGGAAATTGTAGGTAGTTGGAGGTTAACCATGTAAATAATAGTAGGAGCAATTGAGGGAAGTCTGTTCAAGGGGCCTTAATTTATTTGGGTTGAATCCTCAAATGCACTTCTTCCTCAAGGAGGTAGTCAAAGGTATATATCACATATACCATAGGAGTACTCTTTACTGTTGCTTTAAAAGGTTTAAAAGTTGCTATATGTGTCGTATATGCTGAAGCCAGGCTAATTTAAACTAACTTGGGTCTTAGTAATTCCTTTAGAAGTTGTAATAAAATGCTATTGCAATGAAGAATTTGTGGGTGTGAGGCGGAGTCCCTTGCAGTTTACTCTGTGAAGATTTACATGTCTTATTTATGTAAGGGGCAATATAGCATGAAAGAGGCAATATGAACTATTTTTATTAAATCTTTAAATTTTCTCCTTTCTTTCCTCTTGCTTGTGTGTTGTGTTCCACAACACAACATACATGCCAAAAAACAAACCAGAAGGGAGCAAGTAAAAGTCTCATAAATTCAGTTGTCAATAAGAGAGAATTGGAAAAAAGAAAAAGAAAGGATAATCACTTTTCCCTCCATTTCAGGCTGGCTTACAGTTGGACCAACTCTTACAAATAGCAACTACAATGCAGAAACGTATGCATCCTACTTCAGTACCCCGAATTCCTACTTGACTGGATGTACAGAAGAAATTGAGAGACTTCGACCAAAATCACCTCCTCCCAAATCTAAATCTGATCGGGGAGGTGGAGCTCCCAGAGGAGGAGGAAGAGGTGGGACTTCTGCTGGCCGCGGGCGAGAAAGAAATCGATCTAACTTCCGAGGAGAAAGAGGTGGTTTCAGGGGGGGCCGTGGAGGAGCACACAGAGGTGGCTTTCCACCTCGATAGTTTTTAGGACAGTGATCCTATTAATGCCTCTTCACCTTCTTTCTGATAGTATGAATTTCAACTGGGAGACGTTTAGAACTCTGTTCCAACTTGCACTTTGCTTTAGTTTCTCCAAGCTGCAGGAATATTTTAGGCAACCTCCCTTGCAGTTGTCACTGTCTGGTTTTGTCCAGAATAAATGAGTCATCCTGTCTTTTGTCATGTGCATGTAACCGAACAGAATGGAACAACACAAATACTTTCACTTTCAGAGACGGAATTTATTCTGATAGATTTCAACTAATTACAAAGGCTTTTGCTTTTTAGAAATAAAGTGAGCAGCGAAGAAGACCCAATCTGGTATATCATACTAGTGCTGACAGTAGTTGATAATGGGCATCCTGCCACTGCTGTCACAGCAAAAGGGAAACTGTTTGACAGCCTTGTTGGAATGGAGTTGGGACAGATGGTAAACTTCTCTTAGGCTTTTAATATTTTCTTGTTGAAACAATAAAAAGAGACTTTTTTCCTTTCTTTATGAAAAATCTTAAACTCATATAATTTGACCACAGAAGAAATTGAGAGACTTGGAACAAAATCACGTCCTCCCAAATCTAAATCTGATTGGGGAGGTGGAGCTCCCAGGGGTCAGAAGGGAAGAGGTAGAACCTAGTAGGCAGACTTTACAAAGAGAAAAAAAAAAACTCATTATAATCTCAGTTGTGCAGCTATTGATGACTGTTAACAATACTTCCAAAAAAACAAGGACAAATATCCAAGTGCTAGAACTTTGGTATGGACTTGATCTTGGATTGACTTTCAAAGCAGTTTCAAATTCCTTAACAAAATAAAAGAATTGGACGCAACAGAGACACCTGTTTATCAGGTACTTGGTTTAAACATTTTGGGGAATAAAGTACGTGGTGATGAGGAAATGACATGCATCTTTAAACTTGTGGAGAAAACTTAATGTAAAACCCAATTACAGAAGACCCTCAACTTAAGAAGAGAGCTTGGAAAATGGAACTGCAGTTGCCTTTTAAGGGACTGGTTTCCCAGATCAGTTAGTTATGTGAGACTTTATGTTGTCATTTCTCTTTCTGTACTGTAACCCATGTTTTAAATGAATTTGCTGAATGAAATAATGCCATTATTGTTCTTGATAAATGTATTTTTTATTTTATGTATGATTTTCCTAATGAAACTTTAAACCTTTGGAATTTGGGAGTCTCTTTTCTGTGAGTGGAATTGTCATTGTTACCAAATGAAAAAGGACTGACCTAAGATGAGACTATTCTCTTGGTCTGTGAGTAGCTGTTCTGTGCTTTTCATTGGCTCATAAAACGAGGTTTTGTTATATCCACTAAAGACTCAGTTTGAAGATAGGAACTGAATTACAGAAATAGGCTTGAGATCCTTAAAAGCCTGATGAATTTAACTTGTTCAGCATGTTAGTGCTTTCTAGTACAGATAGCATTTGACTAACGCTTTTCTTGATGTAGATATGATATGGAACTGTTGGTTAGAATTTTTACTGAAATGATGCTACATTTTCAATTTTAGTGATTAAAACTTACCTAGAGATAGAACTGTATTTCTCAGAGTTGACCTGGGAATGAAGAAGACAGAGATGCTGGTCTTGAGACTGAACCAAGATGGCAGAGAAGAAGGATGTGCTTTCACTCCCTCTTGTGAGAACACCAGAATCACAACTAGCTGCTGGACAGTCATCGACAGGAAGACACTGGAACTCACCAAAAAAGACACCCCACATCCAAAGACAAAGGAGAAGCCACAGTGAGACGGTAGGAGGGGCGCAATCACAGCAAAATCAAATCCCATAACTGCTGGGTGGGTGACTCACAGACTGGAGAACAGTTATACCACAGAAGTCCACGCACTGGAGTGAAGGTTCTGAGCCCCACATCAGGCTTCCCAACCTGGGGGTCTGGCAATGGGAGGAGGAATTCCTAGAGAATCAGACTTCGAAGGCTAGTGGGATTTGATTGCAGGACTTCGACAGGACTGGGGGAAACAGACTTCACTCTTGGAGGGCACACACAAAGTAGTGTGTGCATCGGGACCCAGGGGAAGGAGCAGTGAACCCAGGGAAGAATGAACCAGACCTACCTGCTAGTGTGGGAGGGTCTCCTACAGAGGCGGGGGGTGGCTCTCTTTCACTGTGGGGACAAGGACACTGGCAGCAGAAGTTCTGGGAAGTACTCCTTGGTGTGAGCCCTCCCAGAGTCCACCATTAGCCCCACCGAAGAGCTGGGTAGGATCCAGTGTTGGGTCACCTCAGGCCAAACAACCAACAGGGAGGGAACCCAGCCCCACCTGTCAGCAGACAAGCAGATTAAAGTTTTACTGAGCTCTGCCCACCAGAGCAACACCCAGCTCTACCCACCACCAGTCCCTCCCATCAGTAAACCTGCACAAGCCTCTTAGATAGCCTCATCCACCAGAGGACAGCAGAAGCAAGAAGAACTGCAATCCTGCAGCCTGTGGAACAAAAACCACATTCACAGAAAGATAGACAAGGTGAAAAGGCAGAGGGCTATGTACCAGATGAAGGAACAAGATAAAACCTCAGAAAAATAACTAAATGAAGTAGAGATACGCAACCTTCCAGAAAAAGAATTCAGAATAATGACAGTGAAGATGATCCAGGACCTCAGAAAAACAATGGAGGCAAAGATGGAGAAGATGCAAGAACTGTTTAACAAAGACCTAGAAGAATTAAAGAACAAACAGATGGACAATACAGTAACTGAAATGAAAACTACATTAGAAGGAAGCAATAGCAGAATAACTGAGGCAGAAGAACGGATAAGTGACCTGGAAGACAGAATGCTGGAATTCACTGCTGCAGAACAGAATAAAGAAAAAAGAATGAAAAGAAATGAAGACAGCCTAAGAGACCTCTGGGACAACATTAAACGCAACAATGTTTGCATTATTGGGGTCCCAGAAGGAGAAGAGAGAGAGAAAGGACCCGAGAAAATATTTGAAAAGACTATAGTCGAAAACTTCCCTAACATGGGAAAGGAAATAGCCACCCAAGTCCAGGAAGTGCAGCAAGTCCCATACAGGATAAACCCAAGGAGAAACACGCTGAGACACATAGTAATCAAATTGGCAAAAACTAAAGACAGAGAAAAATTATTGAAAGCAGCAAGGGAAAAACAACAAATAACATACAAGGGAACTCCCATAAGGTTAACAGCTGATTTCTCAGCAGAAACTCTACAAGCCAGAAGGGAGTGGCATGATATAAAAGTGATGAAGGGGAAGAACCTACAACCATGATTACTCTACCTGGCAAGGGTCTCATTCAGATTCGATGGAGAAATCAAAAGCTTTACAGACAAGCAAAAGCTAAGAGAATTCAGCACCACCAAACCAGCTCTACAACAAATGCTAAAGTAACTTCTCTAAGTGGGAAACACAAGAGAAGAAAAGAACCTGAAAAAACCCAAAACAAGTAAATGGTCATAGGAACATACATATTGATAATTACCTTAAATGTGAATGGATTAAATGCTCCAACCAAAACACATAGACTGGCTGAAAGGATACAAAAACAAGATCCATCTATATGCTGTCTACAAGAGACCCACTTCAGACCTAGGGACACATACAGACTGAAAGCGAGGGGATGGAAAAAGATATTCCATGGAAATCAAAGCTGGAGTAGCAGTACTCATATCAGATAAAATAGACTTTAAAGAAGGTTACAAGAGACAAGGAAAGACACTACATAATGATCAAGGGATCAATCCAAGAAGAAGATATAACAATTATATATGCACCCAACATAGGGAGCACCTCAATACATACGGCAACTGCTAACAGCTGTAAAAGAGGAAATCGACAGTAACACAATAATAGTGGGGGACTTTAACACCTCACTTATACCAATGGACAGATCATCCAAAATGAAAATAAATAAGGAAACACAAGCTTTAAATGACACAAAAGACCAAATAGATTTAATTGATATTTATAGGACATTCCATCCAAAAACAGCAGATTACACTTTCTTCTCAAGTGCACACGGAATATTCTCCAGGATAGGTCACATCTTGGGTCACAAATCAAGCCTCAGTAAATTTAAGAAAATTGAAATCATATCAAGCATCTTTTCTGACCACAACGCTATGAGATTAGAAATGAATTACAGGGGAAAGAACACATGGAGGCTAAACACATGGAGGCTAAACAATACATTACTAAATGACCAAGAGATCACAGAAGAAATCAAAGAGGAAATCAAAAAATACCTAGAGACAAATGACAATGAAAACACGACAATCCAAAACCTATGGGATGCAGCAAAAGCAGTTCTAAGGGAAGTTTATAGCTATACAAGCCTACCTGAAGAAACAAGAAAAATCTCAAATAATCTAACCTTACACCTAAGGGAACTAGAGAAACAAAAACAAACAAAACCCAGTTATCAGAAGGAAAGAAATCACAAAGATCAGAGCAGAAATAAAAACAAAGAAAACAGTAGCAAAGATCAATAAGACTAAAAGTTGGTTCTTTGAGAACATAAACACAATTGATAAACCATTAGCCAGACTCATCAAGATAAAGAGGATTCAAATCAATAAAACTAGAAATAAAGAAGTTACCACAGACACCACAGAAATGCAAAGCATCCTAAGAGACTACTACAAGCAACTCTATGCCAATAAAACAGACAACCTGGAAGAAATGGACACATTCTTAGAAAGGTATAACCTTGCAAGACTGACCCAGGAAGAAACAGAAAATATGAACAGACCAATCACAAGTAATGAAATTGAAACTGTGATTGAAAGTCTTCCAACAAACAAAAGTCCAGGACCAGATGGCTTCACAGGTGAATTCTATTAAACATTTAGAGAAGAGCTAACACCCATCCTTCTCAAACTCTTCCAAAAAATTGCAGAGGAAGGAACACTCCCAAACTCATTCTGTGAGGCCACCATCATCCTGATACCAAAACCAAAGATACTACAAAAAGAAAATTACAGACCAATATCTTTGATGAATATAGATGCAAAAATCCTCAACAAAATACTAGGAAACAGAATCCAACAACACATTAAAAGGACCATACACCATGATCAAGTGGGATTTATCCCAGGGATGCAAGGATTCTTCAATATATGCAAATCAATCAGTGTGATACACCGTATTAACAAATTGAAGAATCAAAACCATATGATCATCTCAATAGATGCAGAAAAAGCTTTTGACAAAACTCAACACCCATTTATGGTAAAAACTCTCCAGAAAGTGGGTATAGAGGGGACCTACCTCAACATAATAAAGGCCATATATGACAAACCCACAGCAAACATCATTTTCAATGGTGAAAAACTGAAAGCATTTCCTCTAAGATCAGGAACAAGACAAGGATGTCCACTCTCACTGCTATTATTCAACGTAGTTTTGGAAGTCCTAGCCATGGCAATCAGAGAAGAAAAAGAAATAAAAGGAATCCAAATTGGAAAAGAAGAAGTAAAACTGTCCCTGTTTGCAGATGACATGATACTATACATAGAGAATCCTAAAGATGCCACCAGAAAACTACTAGAGTTAATCAATGAATTTGGTAAAGTTGCAGGATACAAAAGTAATGCACAGAAACCTCTTGTATTCCTATACACTAATGATGAAATATCTGAAAGTGAAATTAAGGAAACACTCCCATTTACCATTGCAACAAAAAGAATAAAATACCTAGGAATAAACTTACCTAGGGAGACAAAAACCTGTATGCAGAAAACTATAAGACAGTGATGAAGGAAATTAAAGCTGATACGAACAGATGGAGAGATATACCATGTTCTTGGATTGGAAGAATCAATATTGTGAAAATGACTATACTGCCCAAAGCAATCTGCAGATTCAATGCAATCCGTATCAAATTACCAATGTCATTTTTTACGGAACTAGAACAAAAAATCTTAAAATTTGTATGGAGACACAAAGGACCCCGAATAGCCAAAGCAGTCTTGAGGGCAAACAATGGAGCTGGAGGAATCAGACTCCCTTACTTCAGACTATACTGCAAAGCTACAGTAATGAAGACAATATGGTACTGACACAAAAACAGAAACATAGATCACTGGTACAAGATAGAAAGCCCAGAGTTAAACCCATGCACCTATGGTCAACTTATCTATGACAAAGGAGGCAAGGATTTACAATGGAGAAAAGACAGTCTGTTCAATACGTGGTGCTGGGAAAACTGGACAGCTACATGTAAAAGAATGAAATTAGAACACTCCCTAGCACCATACACAAAAATAAACTCAAAATGAATTCGAGACCTAAATGTAAGACGACACTATAAAACCGTTAGAGGAAAACATAGGAAGAACACTCTTTGACATAAATCACAGCAAGATCTTTTTTGACCCACCTCTGAGAGAAATGGAAAAAGAAGCAACAGTAAACAAATGGGACCAAATGAAGCTTAAAAGCTTTTGCACAGCAAAGGAAACCCTAAACAAGACGAAAAGACAACCCTCAGAATGGGAGAAAATATTTGCAAACGAATCAACGGACAAAGGATTAATCTCCAAAATATATAAACAGCTCATGCAGCTTGATATTAAAAAAACAAACAACCCAAACCAAAAATGGGCAGAAGACTTAAATAGACATTTCTCCAAAGAAGTCATACAGATGGCCAAGAAGCACATGAAAAGCTGCTCAACATCACTAATTACTAGAGAAATGCAAACAAAAAGTACAGTGAGGTATCACCTCACACCAGTTAGAATGGGCATCACCAGAAAATCTACAAACAACAAGTGCTGGAGAGGATGTGGAGAAAAGGGAACCCTCTTGCACTGTTGGTGGGAATGTAAACTGATGCAGCCACTATGGAGAACAGTATGGACGTTCCGTAAAAACCTAAAAATAGAATTTCCATACAATCCAGCAATCCCACTACTGGGCATATACCCAGAGAAAACCACAATTCAAACACGTGCACCCCAGTGTTCATTGCAGCACTATTTACAGTAGCCAGGTCATGGAAGCAACTTAAATGCCCACCGACAGATGAATGGATTAAGAAGATGTGGTACATATATGCAATGGAATATTACTCAGTCCTAAAAAGGAACGAAATTGGGTCATTTTTTGAGACGTGGATGGATCTAGAGACTGTCATATGGAGTGAAGTAAGTCAGAGAAAAACAAGTATCCTGTATTAACGCACATATGTGGAATCTAGAAAAATGGTACAGATGAACTGGTTTTCAGGACAGAAATTGAGAGACAGATGTAGAGAACAAACGTGTGGATACAAAGGGGGAGAACGTGGGAGTGGTGGTGGTGGTGTGATGAATTGGGAGATTGGGATTGACGTGTATACACTGATGTGTATAAAATTGATTACTAATAAGAACCTGCTGTATAAAAAAAAAAAAAAGATGCTCCAGTTGCCCAGTGTAGGTCCTTAGAAATATCAGCTAGGGAGTGACTCTGTTTTTTAAACAGCACTGTAGTCTGGTCCATGCCCTGGGCCTAGTCAAGAGACGCAGCATTTCTGGTACTTAGCTGGTCTAGTCATCTGTGAGATCTGTATCGTAATGTCATCTTACAGAGAGTTAGGAATGGCTTTTTTGTAGATTGAAAGTTAAAAGGAGCCACAGCCCACCATATTTAGAATAGAGTAAATAAGAAAAGAGTAGGTGTTAGGAAAAAAAAAGTAAGGCCAAGAATTTCTCTTTGACAATGTAATGATCATTTTTATAACAGGATGGAATTGACCTAGTTTTGCTACCCTTCACTTTCAGTAAAGGTTGTGGTATCAGTTTTACAATAGATCTGCATTCATTGAGGAAAGGTTTCCAATGAAGACTCAGTTACTCTGACCTCTTCTGACTTTTGGTCATCTATTTATGTTGATCATTTTTATATGTCACAGAATCATCTAGGGATCACCAAAAATGATTTTTAGTTGCTTTATTTACTAATTCCTTATGGAAGATTGAAACCAGTAACTGTAATAACCCTAAACTTTTTTAGTTTAAAAATTTTAAGATCAGCATTCCTAGTATTATACATAATTACAATTCTAGGTATTTTAAGCTAAATGTTGATGTTTATTTTCCTTGGCAACAGTTTTCCCTGTTACCTGTCTCCTTTCAGAGGATGGAGATTAGGAGGCCCAAAGTACTGTTTGACTTTTCCTCACTGTGTAGAATAGAAAAGGGAAGCAGGTTGATGATGTCAGATAGGGTAGAGTTCGTGGTGGGGAATATCATACCCAAATACTGCTGCACCAGATTAGACCAAGGAATTGTAGAGATGTCAGTCAAAGTGTGGAATGAGACAGCACAGTGCAAGAGGTGTCAAGCTGGGGAGCGGGGGATCAAGTCTGGCTTGGCAGCCAGGTCACATATCCAGAGTTGGAGTGGATCAGTACTGTACCAGCAGTATACTGCTGATACTTCGGTAAGTAGAAGAGCCACCTACGAGTGCGTAGCTCATAAATGTAGAAATTTAAACTGTCAATACATGTCTCTCCTATTCAAAAACCGAGTAAGCGTTATGCCAGTTTCATTTTAAGTTGACGGAGTCGTAATGGTAGGATGCTTGTGAGTTTGAGTGTGCTGTTGATAGCTGAGAGTCTTGTGTCATGGCTGTTACTAGGAATGATTGTTTTTCATGTCTCTTAAAATACTTTCTACCCACCTTAATTGATAAATTACAATGTTCTGAATAGTTACAGCAGCTTATTTTAAAACATGTACTGTTTTCATCCTGAATTTGAGAACATAAGATCTGGTCTTTGAAGTATAGTTCCAGATTTACCGATTTAATGTAATTTTTATTAACTTGACAAAATGATGGCCCAGTTGGGATTCATTCTGAATAGTAGTCCTTGATATGAAAGTGTTTCATCTTTGTGTGAGCTATTAAAAACATAAGACTTTGCTTATAAGAAAGGCGTTTCTTAGAACAATCCTGAATCTTGGAGTCCATGTAGGACTTTTAGCATTATCCTGTCTTTGATGTTTAGTGATAGGGATTGAATTGTCCAGCTTGGGTCTCAAGTATCTGCCATCAGTTTTGAAGCTCTAAATTTGGGACTCACCAGAATGTTAGAACATTAATCCAGCAAACTGAGCCCATCAAAGACTCCATTTCTGAAAAAGTCACATTGCTTCTGCTCTCAGAGTCCCCAGTCAATTACTCAAATATAAACATTACTAGCTACAGTGCACAGAGAAAATACTACCTCATTTAATCTAGATGTTCATTTACAGTAAGCCCTTTTTCTAGAATTAGGCAAAATGTCAAAATAATCAGTTTAAGTATGTGCTACAGTTCTTGCCTCTAACTGGAGGTGCTAATAAACAGTGAAATCAGATAAGGTAGGTTTTTTCCAAAAATACTTCTAAAAAATTGAAATCAAAGTCAATGATGTAAAACACATATAGGAACTAAGCATGTAATATAAATCAGTGAAACAAGCCATGAGTTTGTTTTATAGTGGAATAATTCTTTTTTAGAGACATTTTATTTGCATACTTAATGTGGGAATATTTACTTACATTCATTTACTTTCTCCCTTTTGTCTGTGCTGTTTTCCCACATTGGTGGGTTTTCTCAGCTCCTCTCTAAGAAAAGCGGAGCAGCCCAGAGCCCCTTAATAAACAGCCACTGACTTGATCTCAGGGCCATGGAGACCTAAGAGGGAGATGGGGAGAGACCTCATTCCCTAGGTAAGGCAGACATCACTACTCAACTGCAACTAATTGTCACCACAGAGGGAAGACGGTAAGTCTGAAATGTTCATGTGAAATCTCCCTTGATGTTGGCAATTAAAATAGTTTGGTGGGGGCTTCCCTGGTGGCGCAGTGGTTGAGAGTCTGCCTGCCAACGCAGGGGACATGGGTTTGTGCCCCGGTCTAGGAAGATCCCACATGCTGCGGAGCGACTGGGCCCGTGAGCCATGGCCGCTGAGCCTGCGCGTCGGGAGCCTGTGCTCCGCAATGGGAGAGGCCACAACAGTGAGAGGCCCGCGTACAGCAAAAAATAAATAAAATAGTTTGGTGTCCTTGCTTATGTTTTCCTTTCATAGAACTAAAATTTTAAAAAATTAATTTGGCTAGCTAAATACTGCATGCATATTTTAAATTCAGGCTTCTAAATACTGTGACCACATTTACTTGAAGAAAAATATTTACTTGAAGAAAAAAATTGATTAGGACAGAAACCATCACCTTTGAAAACAAGTTATGTAGTTGGTATACTCTGGAACACACAAATAAGTGCAGACATGGACTAATACTTTAAAGTTGAATACAGTGATGTTACTGCAGCCATTCATGCATCTGTCCAGTGGAGAAAATGTGGAGCTATAGGCCTGTGTTGTCACACCTTTTATAGAATTCCACATCTGCACAAGTCTTTATAATTACAGTTGTTAATATCATAAAAGAATACATCATTATTCTACCTTTTTTGCATGTTCTTTTTGTTTTCTTTGTCTTTTTAAAGCAGAGGACAAAACGTCAAACACAGTTTTGTTCAGAGATGCCCAGTTTAGTAGTTTATGCTGGTTAAAATTCCAAGGTAATTGCTTAAATGTCTTACAGAATTTGCCATCATTTTATAGATTTATGCTTTTCAAGACAACTGGGTAGGTACATACTTTCATATTAAGTAAAGGATTGGTTTGTTGTTTTTTTTTTAAGAAGATGTTGGGGTAGGAGTTTATTAATTTATTTTTGCTGTGTTGGGTCTTCGTTTCTGTGCGAGGGCTTTCTCTAGTGGCAAGCGGGGGCCACTTTTCATCGCAGTGCACGGGCCTCTATCGCGGCCTCTCTTGTTGCGGAGCACAGGCTCCAGACGCGCAGGCTCAGTAGTTGTGGCTCACGGGCCTAGTTGCTCTGTGGCATGTGGGATCTTCCCAGACCAGGGCTCGAACCCGTGTCCCCTGCATTAGCAGGCAGATTCTCAACCACTGCGCCACCAGGGAAGCCCCAAGGATTGGTTTTTGATGTAATCATGTTGACTATGATTCAGATAAGCTGCATAGGTGGAGGGATTATTTGGCCGTGTTCAAAAAGCAAGGCATATATATATATGCATGGTAAATAGGAGCTCAAGATTATAGCTTACTTTTCTACTGCTATGTCTTATTGAAATAAAAATGTTAAAGCATATAAGCATGATTAAGAATATTGTATTTATAGGGGCTTCCCTGGTGGCGCAGTGGTTGGGAGTCCGCCTGCCGATGCAGGGGACGCGGGTTCGTGCCCCGGTCTGGGGGGATCCCACGTGCCGCGGAGCGGCTGGGCCCGTGAGCCATGGCCGCTGGGCCTGCGCGTCCGGAGCCTGTCCTCCGCGGCGGGAGAGGCCACAGCAGTGAGAGGCCCGCGTAACGCATAAAAAAAAAAAAAAAAAAAAAAAAGAATATTGTATTTATAAAAATAATTCCAAAGCAAAATTTAAGAAAATATAAGCACATGTAAGCTTGTCAGCCAACTGACTCCCTAAATTTTAAATCCCACCCACCTCCTTGAGATGATACTGACAGGAGATTGGGTCAGAATGGCATTAGAACCTCTTTGGGGAACATTCCCAGTTCTGATTGCTTTCGAGTGTTTGCTTCTTAAGTGAAAGATTCCCATTCCATCTGATAACCTGTCTTTGGGGGCTCATTTAGTTCTGAGTTAATAACCCTGCTGCTCATGCTCTTAGCAACTGGTCTGTGTCATTGACTTTATAAAGGCAGCGGGATGCTTTCTCAGCCTCTACTGTGTGACACATAGTAAGTGCTCAATAAATAAATAATCCTTTACTCTTTGCTTGACTAATAATAGTAAGCAATTCCCAGAGGATTTTTTAATAACCTTCTCTTTTCACTTCTTTTCCCTTCTGTTGTTACTTTCTTGCTGCATAAGAGGAATGTGTTTCTCTAGTAAGGATTTTTTTTCTCTCAAATAACAGAATATCATCTTTGAGGCTGAGGAAACAAAGTAATTTCCACTGACTTACTACTTATCAGTGGACTTACAGAATCAATTTACTTTGGTCTGACTTTAAAGGCATCTGACTCTTTCCCCAGGAACAAATTTTTAAAATACTTGTGCCAGATGCAACCTATTTAAAAAGTAAGACAAATTATTTAACCACATCTGTATCACCTTGTTAATAATGGCTTAAGTAAAAAGTTGGACTGTATGCCTCCTATATGTAATAGTGGACCCAAGGGAGAGTAGATTGCCTGAGAGTGAGGAGAGTACAGGATGGTTGAGGACAGGCACAGGGTGGCTCCCAGGAGTCTTGGGAAACTGCTGCTGGTCGGTAATATTGCCTCGGGGAGAGATGACCTCACCGGGAGGTAGCTGAGATGCGCACATAGGAAAGTGTCGTCCCCAGGCTATACATTTATTTCCCCAAAACACAACGTGGAAGCAGAGGAGCCCTGGACTTCAGGAGACTGTGGGGCTTTGACACTAGTCATCAGTATGGACCAAAGATAGGAAATCTTACCTGCCAGTCCTATGAAATAGAGATTCTGATTCAATTAGGTTGATTTTTAAAAAAAAATATTTATTTATTTATTTTTGGCAGCGTTGGGTCTTTGTTGCTGTGCGTGGGCTTTCTCTAGTTGCGGAGAGCGGGGGCTACTCTTCGTTGCTGTGCGCGGGCTTCTCGTGGTGGCTTCTCTTGTTGTAGAGCATGGGCTCTAGCCGCATGGGCTTTAGTAGTTGTGGCTCGCGGGCTCTAGAGCACAGGCTCGGTAGTTGTGGTGCATGGGCTTAGTTGCTCCACGGCATGTGGGATCTTCCCTGACCAGGGATCAAACCTGTGTCCCCTGCATTGGCAGATTCTTATCTACTACACCACCAGGGAAGCCCCAATTAGGTTGATTTTTTTTTTTTTTTTTTTTTTGCGGTACGCGGGCCTCTCACTGTTGTGGCCTCTCCCGTTGCGGAGCACAGGCTCTGGAAGCGCAGGCTCAGCGGCCATGGTTCACGGGCCTAGCTGCTCTGCGGTATGTCGGATCTTCCCAGACCCGGGCACAAACCTGTGTCCCCTGCATCGGCAGGTGGACTCTCAACCACTGTGTCACCAGGGAAGCCCAATTAGGTTGATTTTTAAAACATGACCTTTTTTTGTACACTAAAGTTTACTGCTGCAAATTTATATTCGGTATGCTGAATCTGATTTCCCCGAATTTATAAATGTAATAACCTTTCTGCCAAATAGGCATATTAAGTCCCTAAAACACTGATTGGGCAACATTATTCTAAATCCCATGGGGTATCCTAAAACTATTTTTCAAACATTAATATGTTTCCAAAGAAACAGTTTTTCATGGACCTAAAGGATACCTCTGTTTGAAAAATACTGATTTCAAAGTCTTATTCTGTAAAAGGTCTTAAAATTGAAAATTCTTATCGTAAAAGAGCTTTGTGTTTATAACTGGTAACAAATTTTTAAATGTCATGAAAATAAAAAGTGCACCCTAGAAATTCTTGCACAAATCATACTAGTGGGATTGGATCTACAGTCACTATTATAATGATAGTTTCCTAAACTAGACACTAGTCATTTTGCTTCCCAAATTGACTTTCTTCTTTATGTGATTTAAAACTGGATTTTATTGTATTAAGTTGGGATGACAATGGCTCTGGAAATTATGTTCATGAGGACATACTTTGGGAATTGGGAGAGTTTGGCCTGGACAAGGGACATGATAGGGATACATGATAGCCTTTGAACTATCTGAAAACTGCCATCAAGTGGAAGAAGAATTCACCTATGCCCTCAAAAGACAGTTTGCACAAAAAGGGGATATTTCAGTAAAACAGTCTGCTAAATATGATTTTCTAACAGAACTGTTTATAAATGGCTGCTTGGGAAGGAGTAAGCTTCTCATCATTTTTTTTTCAAGCAGAGGCCAGAAAACATCTGTTAGAGATGATGACTAGGGGATTTCTCTTACCTTTTCAATTAAGATTTTTTTTCCTTTTTATCCAGGTTATTCAGTATTACATCTGAGGTTTTCAGCAATTATAAATCACACATTTAATTCTCCCCAAAGAATTGTCTTCTCTGGAAGATTACTGATGAAGCTTTTTGGAAGCTTTCAGACACTATAGTATGTAATGCCTCCTAGAGGAGCTGAAGTTCAATTTCAGATTATCCTTGAACAGGATGTAAATTTTGATCCTTACTCCTCATTATTACATTAATAGAGAACCATGTTTCCATCTGACAACATTACAAAAAAGACTAATATACTGTTCCTAATTCTCAACCTACTGTCATTAGGTTAGATTTCTAGGAAGTGAAATCTCTGAAACCATCTTTTAACTGGACCCTTCCATAGCATTTAAAGATGCTTGGTTTTAAGGATATAAATTAAGATTCTCATGGCATGTAGGAGTCCGATTAGTCCTACTTTTCATGATCCTTAGCAAGTTTAATTTAAAAACCTAATAAAATAATAATGGCAATGAACTGTGATGCCTGGGTGCCACACTGTGCCAGGGACTGTTCTAAACCTTTTACACTTATTAACCTAATCCTTGAACAACCGAGTAGGAAACCGAGGCACAGAAAGGTTTCTGATTCACCTGTATCACGCAGCTGTGTGGTAGAGCTGGTATAGAAATCTGTGTGGTCGGTTCTGGAGCTCATGCTCTTAGCCATTATGTTCTAGTGCCTCTCAAGGTTTGGGGGAAGGGGTGACTTTCAAAACACCATGGGTCAGCACTCACACCATTTTTGGCAAGTGGTCATTCAGGATTCACTGGAGCAGTTCCATTATATATTGGGTTCTTCTACCATTGAAATCGAATCTCTCCATTTGTACTCTGTATTATATTCCCTTCTGTCCTCCAAGTATTGCTCTTCTAAGGGTTTTGTTTGTTTGATTGGTTTTGTTTTTTTTTGTTTTTTTCTGTTTTCAATCTTCAACATTCTTTAGAGTTGAAGAATGAAATAGTACTGCCACTATTTTTTTTTCCAGCATAATACTGGACTCTCCACCAGCATTTAAATGTCAAATCATCCCTGCCCGTCCTAAACAACAAAATCCTCCCTTCTGTCTGTGACCCTCTCTCATCCCCTTCTTGAGTTGCCGCCATTCTGCCCCCCATTTCTCAAGCTATTCCAGTCTAGCATTTAAGCTCATTGACCCAGTAAAACTGCTCTCACCAGTTCCCCATGACCTTTTTACTAATTTCAACCTGTTTTAGTCTTCTTAGCTTGCCTTTGGGAAGCCTGCAACTTGGCTGCCCACCCTCCCTGCACCCCTCTTTTCCCTTGGCTTTGTGACATCCTCTCGCCAGGTTTTCCTTCTTATTTCTCTGGCCCTTCCTCCCCAGTCTCTTCAGGTTTCTGTTTTACTCTGTCAAGGATTTGCTGTGCTCTCACTACAGTATTGCCCTGTTTTTTTCATCCATTTGTGTAGCTTTTTTTCCCCTCTATATGTAGGTGGCTTGCAAATTTCCAGCCCAGAGTTCTCTCCTGAGCCTCAGACCCCATATATTTAGGTGCTATAGTTGATCTCACTTGCATAGCTTACAAGGGACCTCAGCATGTACAGATGTGAACTACTGCCCCTTACCCCTTACACACAGAGAGACACACACATATGCACAATCTGCTTCAACTCCTCTGTTTGCTTTCTCAGGGAATGGTCTCACTGTCTGCCTAGCTGCCCAAAGCAGAAATCATTGTCAGACACTTCCTTTTCCCTCACTAACTCCACTTCCTCCCTGTCCCCCTCTGTCAGGTACCCTTATTTTAGTTCAGGCCACCACATGTATCCTCAATGGACTACTCTGAGAGCCGCCTAAATGGGCCCTCTGCTTCTAGTTCTGCCACCTTACACCCCCGAAGTGATCTTCCTAGAGTGTGATATTTTCACTCTTGCTGAAGTCACTGAATGTCTCCAGTTTGACTTTAGGCTTAAGTCCAAACTCCCCCTTGACTAGGACTCACTCAGTTTTATCTTTTGCCACTTTTTTCCTCCTTAGTAAGTTCCAGTCAACTTTAAACTTAAAATCCTTTAAGTTTACTGAAAGGGTAATATATGCCCTCTCTCACTCTGGGCCTTCATGCGTATTTTTCCCTCTTCTGGAATATTTACCAATACTCCCAATGACCTGGCTAATGTCTACTAAATTTTCCAGGTCCCAGCTTCAGTGTAACTACTGTGAAATCTTTACTGACTACACCCTGCCCCCCAGCTAGACTAGGTCAGAGATCCCTAGTATATATGCTATATATATATTTGCATGTCAGGAATACATATACATACAATATATATATATAGCATGTCATGACGTTTATGAAACTTTAATTGTAGAGATGGCAGGGATTTGGTTTGTGCTGCCTACTGTTGTCTGTCTCCCCAGTAGAGGGCATAGTGCCTGGCACATAGCAGGTGTGAAATAAATATTTGTTAAGTGAGAACATACTGCCTCTTTGAACAGCACATTCTTTGAGCACCTAATTACTTAGGAGGTTCTTCTTTCAGTTGAGCAGCACCTTGTCACTTCTATTTATTGGTTCTATTTCTGTACCCTTGGGAACACACAGGGCAATCATTAGACTATCTTTTTATTTTTTTTTAAGTTGTACCCCACTTATAGTTATTATGAAATATTGGCTATATTCCCTGTGTTGTACAGTATATCCTTGTAGTTTATTTTATATGTAGTAGTTTGTACCTGTTAATGCCCTACCCCTACCTTGCTCTCCCCCCCATTCCCTTTACCCACTGGTAACCACTAGTTCTCTATATCTGTGAGTCTTTCTTTTTTGTTATATTTACTAGTTTGTTTTAATTTTTAGATTCTACATGTAAGTGATAACATACAGTGTTTATCTTCTCTGACTTATTTCACTGAGCATAATACCTTCCAAGTCCATCTATGTTGTTGTAAATGGCAAAATTTCATTTTCTTTTTATTGCTGAGTAGTATTTCATCGTATATGTATTCCACATCTTTACCTATTCATCTGTTGATGGACACTTAGGTTGCTTCCTTATCTTGGCTGTTGTAAATAATGTTGCTGTGTACATTGGGGTGCGTGTATCTTTTCAACTTAGTGTTTTTGTTTTTTTCCAGATAAGTACCCAGGAGTGGAATTGCTGGGTCATATGGTACTTCTATTTTTAGTTTTAGTTTTCCACATTGGCTGCACCAATTTACATTCCCACCAGCAGTGTACAAGAGTTCCCTTTTCTTCACATCCTCGCCAACATTTGTTGTGCCCTTTTCGATGCTAGCCATTCTTTTTTTTTTTTAATCTTTATTGGAGTATAATTGCTTCACAATACTGTGCTATTTTCCGTTGCACAACAAAGCAAATCAGACATATGCATACATATGTCCCCATATCCCCTCCCTCTTGAGCCTCCCTCCCATCCTCCCTATCCCACCCCTCTAGGTCATCACAAAGCACCGAGCCGATCTCCCTATGCTATGCTGCTGCTTCCCACCACCTAACTGTTTTACATTTGGTAGTGTATATATGTCGATGCTACTCTCACTTCGCCCAAGCTTCCCCCTCCCACCCCATGTCCTCAAGTCTATTCTCTATGTCTGCCTCTTTATTCCTGCCTGGCAACTAGGCTCATCAGTACCTTTTTTTTTTTTTAATTCCATATATATGTGTTAGCACATGGTATTTGTTTTTCTCTGACTTACTTCACTCTGTATGACAGACTCTAGGTCCATCCACCTCACTACAAATAACTCAATTTCGTTCCTTTTTATGGCTAATATTCCACTGTATATATGTGCCACATCTTCTTTATGCATTCATCTGTTGATGGACACTTAGGTTGCTTCCATGTCCTGGCTATTGTAAATAGTGCTTCAATGAACATTGTGGTACACGACTCTTTTTGAATTATGGTTTTCTCAGGGTATACGCCCAGTAGTGGGATTACTGGGTCGTATGGTAGCTCTATTTTTATTTTTTTAAGGAACCTCCATACTGTTCTCCATAGTGGCTGTATCAATTTACATTCCCACCAACAGTGCAAGAGGGTTCCCTTTTCTCCACACCCTCTCTCCAGTATTTACTATTTGTAGATTTTTTGATAATGGCCATTCTGACTGGTGTGAGGTGATACCTCATTGTAGTTTTGATTTGCATTTCTCTAATAGTGATGTTGAGCACCTTTTCATGTGCCTTTGGCCATCTGTATATCTTCCTTGGTGAAATGTCTGTTTAGGTCTTCCACCCATTTTTTAACTGGATTGTTTGTTTTATTGATATTGAGCTACATGAGCTGTTTGTATATTTTGGAGATTAATCCTTTGTCTGTTGTTTCATTGGCAAATATTTTCTCCCATTCTGAGAGTTGTCTTTTTGTCTTGTTTATGAGGCTAGCCACTCTTAACAGGTGTGATATCTCATTGTGGTTTTGATTTTGATTTGCATTTCTCTGACGATTAATGATGTTGAGTGTCTTTTCATGTGCCTGTTGGCCATCTGTATGTCTTAGAAAAATGTCTGTTCAGGTTTTCTGCCCATTTTTTTAGTTTTTTTTTTTTTTAATTTATTTATTTTTGGTTGCGTTGGGTCTTTGTTGCTGTGCAGAGGCTTTCTCTAGTTGTGGCGAGTGGGGGCTACTCTTCGTTGAGGTGTGCAGGCTTCTCATCGTGCTGGCTTCTCTTGTTGTGGAGCACAGGCTCTAGGCACGTGGGCTTCAGTAGTTGTGACACTCGGGCTCAGTAGTTGTGGCTCACAGGCTCTAGAGTGCAGGCTCAGTAGTTGTGGCGCATGGGCTTAGTTGCTCCGCGGCATGTGGGATCTTCCCAGACCAGCGGTTGAACCTGTGTCTCCTGCATTGGCAGGCGGATTTGTAACCACTGTACCACCAGGGAAGTCCTGGGTTGTTTGTTTTTTTTGATGTTGTATGAGCTGTTTATACATTTTGTATGTTAATCCCTTATTGGTTATATCATTTGCAAATATTTTCTGCCGTTCAGTAGTTGTCTTTTCATTTTGTTTATGGTTTCCTTTGCTGTGCAAAAGCTTTTAAATTTAATTAGGTCCCATTTGTGTTTTTGCTTTTATTTCCTTTACTTCAGGAGACAGATACAAAAATGTATTGCTACAATTTATGTCAAAAAGCATTCTGCCTATGTTTTCTTCTAGGAGATTTATGGTTTCTGGTCTTACATTTAGCTGTGTAATACATTTTGAGTTTATTTTTGTATATGGTGTTAAAGAATGTTCTCATTTCATTCTTTTACATGTAGCTGTCTTGTTTTCCCAGCATTATTGAAGAGATCGTCTTTTCCCCATTGTATATTTTTGCCTACTTTGTCATAGATTAATTGTATAAGTGTGTGGTTTATTTCTGGGCTGCTTTGTTCCATTGCTATGTGTCTGTTTTTGTGCCAGTACTGTACTGTTTTGACTACTGTAGCTTTGTAGTATAGTCTGAAGTCAGGGATCATAATTCCTCCAGTTCTTTTCTTCTTTCTCAAGATTGTTTGGGCTCTTTGGAGTCTTTTTTGTGTCCATACAAATTTTAAAATTATTTGCTCTACTTCTGTGAAAAATGCCCTTGGTATTTTGATAGGGATTGCACTGAACCTGTAGATTGCCCCAGGTAGTATAGTCATTTTAACAATATTAATTCTTCCAACCCATGAACACAGTATATCTTTCCATCTGTTTGTGTTGTCCTTAATTTCTTTCGTCAGTGTCTTATAGATTTCCAAGTACATGTCTTAGGTAGGTTTATTCCTAGGTATTTTATTCTTTTTGATGCGATTGTAAATAAATGGTATTATTTCCTTAATTTCTCTTTCTGTTTGTTGTTAGTATATAGAAATGCAACAGATTTCTCTGTATTAATTTTGTACCCTCCAACTTTACTGAATTCATTGATGAGCTCTAGTAGTTTTTTGGTGACATCTTTAGGATTTTCTTCCTATAGTGTGATATCTGCAAACAGTGACAATTTTACTGCTTCCTTTCCAATTTGGATTTCTTTTATTTCTTTTTCTTGTCTGATTGATGTGGCTATGACTTCCAACACTGTTGAATGAAAGTGGTAAGAGTGGGCATACAAGAGTTTCTGATACTAGAGGAAATGCTTTCAGCTTTTCATTGTTGAGTATGATGTTAGCTGCAAGCTTGTCATATATGGCTTTTATTTTGTTGAGGTATGTTCCCTCTTTGCCCACTTTCTGGAGAGTTTTTATCATAAATGGATGTTGAATTTCGTCTAAAGCTTTTTCTGCATCTGTTGAGATGATCACATGGTTTTTATTCTTCAATTTGTTAATGTGGAGTATCACACTGATTGATTTGTGGATATTGAAAAATCTTTGTATCCTTGGAATAAATCCCACTTGATCATGGTATATTATCCTTTTAATTTATTGTTGGATTTGGTTCGCCAATATTTTGTTGAGGATTTTTGCATCTATGTTCACCTGTGACATTGGCCTGTAATTTCCTTTTTTTGATATTTTCATCTGGTTTTGGTATCAGGGTGATGCTGGCCTCATAGAGTGAGTTTGGAAGTGTTCCTTCCTCTGCAACGTTTTGGAATAGTTTTAGAAGGATAGGCGTTAACTCTTTTCTGAACGTTTGGTAGAATTCACCTGAGAAGTCATTTGGTCCTGGGCTTTTCTTTGTTAGGAGTTTTTTTTTTTTTTTTTTTTAATATTACTGATTCAATTTCATTACTGGTAATTGGTCTGTTCATGTTTTCTGTTTCTTCCTAGTTCAGCCTTGGGAGACTGTACGTTTTTAGGAATTTGTCCATTTCTTCTAAGTTGTCCACTGTATTGGCATATAGTTGTCCTTAGTAATCTCTTATGATCCTATGTATTTCTGTGGTGTTGGTTGTAACTAATTTTTTGTTTGATTTTATTGATTTGGGCCCTCTTTTTTCTTGATGAGTCTGAGAAAGAAATTTCAATTGTTTTACCTTTTCCTAGCTCAGGTCTGGGTCACAATGTGACTGACTGCAGAACCCCGGGGGCCCTGTGGCTAATGCTGGCTTACTGGTGGGTGGAGTCAGGGTCCAGGAGACCCCGTGCATTTGCCCACCCACTGGTCGGTAAAGCCAGCTCCTGGGGCTAGTGCTGGCCTACTGGCGGGCAGAAACAGGTCCTGGAGTCTGGATGCAGGGCCCAGGTGTCCCAGAGCTGGTGTCAGATGGCTGGGGGTTGGGGCTGGTTCCTGACACAGTTGGGTGTGGGGTCTGGGGGACCCTGAAGCTTCTGTTAGCTTGGTAGTGGGTGGGCCAGGTATGTAGAGCTGCGGTTTTCTTTTGGCTGGTGTCTGCCCTCTGGTGGATAGGGCTGGGTCCTGGGGTCTCTGGTTGGAGAGCCCTGGGGTGTCCCAGGGCTATTGCCTGTGGTCTGCTGTGTAGGGCTGGGCCCTGAGCCCTGTGGTGGCAGGGCTTTGCACAGAGGGTCTTCAATCAGCCTGTCTTCCTGTGGGTGGGCCTGTGTTCCCATGCAGTTAGTTACTTGACCTGAGGCATCCCAGCACTGGCACCCACAGGCTGTTGAGTGGGGCAGGGCTGGGTCCTGAGGCTGATAAGCTAGAGGGATGGTTCCAAAATGGCACTTGCCAGCACCAGTGTCCACCTGGTAGAACAAGCTCCCCAAAATGACTGCCACCAGTGTCTGTGTCTCCAGGGGAGCTGCAGATGCCTCCTGCCTCTCTGGGAGACTTTTCAAGATCAGCAAGTAGGCCTAACCCAGGCTCCTATCAAATTACTGCTTCTGCCCTGGGTCCTGGAGCAGGTGAGGTTTTGTGTGCACTCTTAGAGAGTGGAGTTACTATTTCCTCAGCCCTCTGGGACTCCTGAAAGTAAGCCCCACTGGCCTTCAAAGTCAAATGCTCTGGGGGCTCATCTTCCCAGTCCAGGACTCCTGGGCTGGGGAGCCCAACATGGGGCTCAGACCTCTCACTCCTTTGGGAGAAACTCTGCAATTGTAATTATTCTCCCATTTGTGGGTTGCCCACCTGCAGTTATGAGACTTGTTTGTATCATGACTCCGCCCCTCCTACCCATCTCCCTGTGGTTCCTTTTTATCTTTAGTTGTATATCTTTTCTGGTAGATTCTGTTTTTTTGCATCAATGGTTGTTCTGCAAATACTGTTTCTGTTGTGCATGTGAGAGGTGGTGAGTTCAGGATCTTTCTACTCTGCCATCTTGGCTGATCTGATTCATTAGATAGACTGTCTTCAAGTGAATTAAGGAATGTGGTCTGGGCTTCTGTTTCACACATTGTATGGTGCCTAGAACTGAACACTCACCTCAGAGTGGAGTGGAATCATTGCTATACTTACTTGACAGGCAGTCCTTGTAAAAAAGTAGCTTGGGATCATATATGCTCTCATCCCACTGCACGTTCATGTTGACAAACCTACATTTCTTTTTTTTTTAAAATAAATTTATTTTTATTTTTGGCTGCATTGGGTCTTCGTTGCTGCGTGTGGGTTTTTCTCTAGTTGTGGTGAGTGGGGGCTACTCTTCAGTGCAGTGCGTGGGCTTCTCATTGCGGTGGCTTCTCTTGTTGCGGAGCACGGGCTCTAGGCGTACGGGCTTCAGTAGTTGTGGCTCGCGGGCTCAGTAGTTGTGGCACGTGGGCTGTAGAGTACAGGCTCAGTAGTTGTGGTGCACAGGCATAGTTGCTCCGTGGCATGTGGGATCTTCCCAGACCAAGGCTCGAACCCGTGTCCCCTGCATTGGCAGATGGGTTCTTAACCACTGGGCCACCAGGGAAGCCCCACATATTGGAGAACTTTTAAATTGCCTTTCTCAAGTACACTGTCTCTGAAATTGCTTATATTTATTTATTTACCTAATTCTCCTCAACTCCCCCCCAAAATATTTCGTTTTTATTGATCCATCCAAACAACGTTTTCCAAGACGCTTTAACTACTACCCTTATTTCTTTTTAAAATCTCAAAATACCTAAATAATGAATTCTGTCTGCTGAGTAAGAGCATATGAAGTGATTTATTGAACTGGTTAAGATCCATTATATACAGGTAGAAACCATCAAAATTGTACAGGGAACCATTAAGAATATTGATAAAGACAGTTTTACAGATAAAACGACAACTGGAAAATAGTTTTAACATACATAACATATAATTATGAAAAAAATATAGAACACAAATTGTTCTACCAAATAGATTCCAAGGTTATTTAAAAGTCCGCTATGCAAACTTCAAGTTGAAAACTGTGTTCAATGGGGTTACATGGTTTTAAAAAAATTTAAGCATAATGTAAAAATTAAGTTGTTTTTTTCCTCACTGCAAATGGGAGAGGAACCAAAACTTTTTACTCCAAATCTATACATTTTGAAAAATAATTTATATGTCTAGCACAAAGAAAGAAAATTGAGAATGTTTACAGTTCTGTAAACTATGCCTTTCAAGAAATGCAAACTGCATCAGTTTTAACAGTTAAAAATTGTGCAATCAGAAATAGACTGTTCCCTTTAAGGTACAATTGTACCTTCATTGGCTTTATACCTGAGCACCAAAGCTGTAGTTCTAAATGCCGTCTTGGAAAGCTATTCTGAAAATGAGTAAGAAATCAAAACTAGCCTGTTATTGTCAGGAGAATTAGGCACCAAGAAGGAGATTATCTCCTTAGAAATGCAGTATCAACAATAGAGAAGTTTCAATTAATTAAGCAGCTGACAGATCTCCTTGTGAACACAGCAAAGGAAATCCACATAGGATGATCCTCCATAAAGTCCTTTGTCTTCTACCAGGAACTGTCGGAAAACCATTTCTGGCTGTTCTCGCTGCTTTACTATCGTGAGCTAAGAAAAAAAACAAGTTAGCTGGTTATAAACATTTTCTGAATGTGGCTAAATTTTGTATCCTTCAATTTCACCAAAATTACATAATGTCCACTGTCTGTGAGGCCTTGGAGGATGATAGGAAAGTGCCTATTATCCAGAGTGGAGAGAGGCAATAACCCCAAAACCACAAAAACCAAGACATACAATTAATTATAAGTGGCAACAATGAAACATAAGCTGAGTGCTACGGGAAAGGCTTCACAATGTAGTGACTGTACCGAACCTTAAAGGACAGGGTGGGATTTCCTTAAGGAGGTGGGGGCCGAGCTAGCATTCCATGTGGGGACCACATACAAAAGACACAGTCCTGCCTGGTATGTAAACTAGCCCACACTTCTGAAAGGCAATGGGAGGTAATGCCTTTGGGTTTTTGTAGGGAATGTGATCCAGTGAAGGTGTTTAAGAACAACTGGTTATGGTGCCTAGAATGCACTGGGGAGATGAGGGAAACCAGACAGGAAGCAGTCGGAAGCATCTAGGTGGGAGATGATCAGGATCTGAATTAGGCAGTGTAGGTGCAAAGGAAGTGGATGAAAGAGAAAATGTAAAGTTCTTCAACCACTAAAATTAATACATTCTTCAAAAATATTCAAAACAATTTTTACACTGCTTACATGTGGAAATGATAATATTTTGGATATACTCGGTTAATAAAATCCATTATCAAAATGGATTTTTTACATTTGAATTGTGGCTACTACCAAGTATAGAATTGCACGTGCACCTTACATTATTGGATGGTGCTGCTCTAGAGGAAGAGGCACGTGGAGAAGAAACCCAGAAGAGGGTGGTCCGTCATGAATACTCTGAGCCCTTCTACTTACTGACTGCCTCCTTACTCACTGCTGTTTCAGGAATTCAGAGCAGATGATCAGAACGAATTTGATATCTGTTGAGCCATGAGCGTGGTTAATGGAGCCACACATGCAAATCACTGTCTCCACCTGCCTCCTGTATAATTCAGAAGAGCCAGGACATCATCTTATTTCCTTTCACGTGCAGAATCACCCAAAGGGCCTGTAGCTACTAGCTTCACGCCAGCTGCAGCAAGGAAGGTTTGTTACATATTGGCTGGGAGGGCCCAGCCCTCCCTACTGCTGCTTTTTATAGGTTTTTTTTTTTTTTTAATCAAGTAAAATAATGTTGTCAACATGGCTTGCTTTTTTTCCGTTATGTTATTTTGGCCAGGGCCTTAGGCTGATAAACTCTGAACCAACCCTGAACTAATAATAATATTATAACAACTGCTGCTACCATTACAAGCCAGCTGATTCCATGTGGATATGGACACGTGTGATGTCTTGGCCTGTCAGTGCCAAGCCCTGGGAGCTGACACTGGAACAGCTGTGTGGATAGTCATATTCCACTCTGACATGGGGAAAGAAACGAACCCCTTCATGGAAACATCTCCAAAGGAGTTTAAGATGTGCATCCTGGTGAGCCTGAAACCAAGGCAATTTTCTCTTTTCTTGTGTTTTCTCCACCTTTCCCCAGGTAACACTAAGACCTCTGCCATTGTCCATTACCGGCAACAGCAATGTGGGTCCAGCCTCATTGTGGGTCCAAAACCTCAACATTTTGGTTTTCATGTGGTACTCACTGTAAAACCTTCTCTGATGAATGCATCTGGCCATCATGTGAAGTGGGAAATAGAATGGGGAATGAATTTCGGCCTTGGGGGAAACTCAACTATAAGGTAAAGTAATTAATATCCTGCTCTACCATTTGAGTCTCTACAAAGTTGGACCACCCAGCACTTGTTGGTGGAAGGTCTCAGGGAATTGCATTTATAGCAGTGGGGGATATGCTGTCTTGACACGCTAGTGGTCTTCTCCTCAAGGGGATTTTCAGATGATACCCTGAAAATGTCAAGGATTTTACAAACAACAGATAAGTTTGCCACTGGTACATAAAAAAATCTGATTAAGTATTCAAGCTAAAATTATTTTATTACACAATTGCTTATTTTATTTATATAATAAATAAAACATTTTATTTATATAATATAAATTTAATATAAATTTATATAAATAAAATTTATATTTTATTTATATAATATAAATTTAATATAAATCTATATAAATAAAAAATTATATAAATTATATAAGTAAAAATTTTATATAAATAAAACAAATATTTTATTTATATAATATTTTATTTACATATCATATTTGGAGCTTACCCCAGATATTTTAATAACCAAAGCTGACATGACCTTGATAAGGGGTTACTGGAGCAGGTGGGAGAAAGCAGAGGAGAGGAAAGGGTTTTTTTTCCCCCTGGAAGGAGGGGCTACTGAGCACAAGGATGATCCCCATGTTTAGTCTGGCCTCTTCTCTGCAAATGGGGTCAGCTGTGGAGATGCAGTTGCTGCTGCTGGGACAAAGGTGGATCATCCTTGCTGTGCATTCTGAGTACCAGCGGTCTTCAATTTGTGTTTCATAAGACCCTAAGATTTCATTACATGTCTCCAGGGTGTCCAGAGAGTGAAGAACATGTTTATTTTGAACCTTCTCTGCCATCTCTAGGTCCTGTCCTAAAACTGAACCCAAGTAGTGATGTAAAAACAGTTCTGGAAAGGTTGTCCTTTCCAGAGATTATAGAGATTATAAAGCTCTATATTAGTTCAAATTTCCTAAGTTCTACCCAAAGTTGATGTTTGCATGCGTGAGTATCAATGGTAAAGAATGTTGACATAAACTGATATCACATTTATGTTTCAGGGGAAAAACAGCCCCATAATACCCTGGTTCCTGTAGAGGCCTGCCTTCAGGTGAGTGTCCTATACCTCTGCAGGAAGTAGTACAGTAATAGACCACTGTCACCTGTACATTCCAAACTCCAGGAGATTCTAATATTGAGCTTGAGAAGGAAGACAGAGGCGAGTACATGGGATTTAGCGACAAGGCATAATTTTCCTGAGATACAGACATTTTAAACTCTTCCTCAAACTCAATTTTGAGTCCTTAGAAGGACTAGAATAGCAAAATTTTTCAGAGATAATAAATCAAAAATTGTAAAGTCCAAATAGAACAAATGTTCTGAGTAATTTTAAGCACTGACAGAAAAATCATTTCAAAGCCTGTTAATATTATCAGTTGTTTCTAAGTTAATACTTCGTAAGATGACCCATGGTTAACCCATGGTGATAGCTGTTTATCTTTATATGTTTGTGATTGACAAGTAGGTAGATATACTTGGAGGTTAATGTGAGTTTTCTATCAAAAAATCATGTTATAAAAATATAGGACATGCATTTTAGAAGTTTATAAGGAAATTTTTTTAAAAAGACTTGAAAAAGGAAAAAAATAAAATCTCATTCTTACCTTCATTGAATATGGCCGCTTTTGTTGGATAATACCCATTATCATTCTGAGTGTTTGTGAGTATGGGTTTCCCAGCTCAGGCAATAATGTCTAAATTTAAGAAATTCAAGTTTAAGTTTCAGTACAATTTCTGACATTTAGATAGAAGCAGAATGAGATTACTAGAATGTTAAAAAACATCTTTCTAAACCATATACTGAACGCTTGGCTTAGTTCATTTACCTAAAAACCAAAAATATGAAAAAATGTACTAAAAATTATTCATACGTATCAGCATGCATTTCCACCAATGAACTCTCTTTTGAAAATAAAAATCCTTCCCTGGAACTTGACACATGTATATCACTGAAATGACACAAAGGGTGTTGTTTTTTTTTACAAAGGATGTCTTTAATCCCTTTGCAAGATGGACATTTCAAGGCTATGTTGTGTGAGAAAAGGACACACTTTATTCCTTCAGTGGATCAGTTGCAGGACCCTGAGGCATTACCCCATTTGGAAAATGCTATCCAAATACCACTGTTCCAACATTAAAATAAACCACCAAATGTGATTTCTCAAAGGGAACGTGGCCTCTTAGATTTCCCTGAAATCTGGTTCATGGTGAACAAAAGGTAACTACCCAGCTGCATGTGGCCCCTGGGGGGTGTGAAAGATCTGGACTTAGATTTCCTCCATTAAGGCAGTAAGATGCTAATGCTTACTTCTAAGCAAGAAGACACCAAGAGCTAATAGATCATCTTTGAGTTAAGTTAGCCATTGAAAAAGTGAATTAGAACATTTTACCACAAAGTCACAGGTCTCAGGAAAAGATCATGGCCAATATTTTTCATAGGAGTTGTTAAAAAAAAAAAAGCAGGAAATTCATTACTTATATTCCCATTCCACTCCCTCTGTGTATTCTTTGACATTAAGACTATTAAGATCTTTTAATTTAAAAAAAACACATAAAATAAGTATACTTCATATGTATGTCTCAAAGTGCCAACTGCCTCTAAAAAGAAAGCAACATTTAAGGATTTGTATATTACTACAAAACAAAGAAAAAATATACTTACTATATCTGTGTTGACATGTGCAAAAGATGGCACGTTAAATATTCCTTGGATGAGTTCTGGTGGGCTACTTACTCCCAACCATAAGAACATGTTCAGACCATTAGCCAATAGGAATATTCCTTCTTCTGAAAGACGGCTCTCAGAGCAACGAATAGCAGCAGGTAATGTTGTACTCTTGACATCTAATGTGTGCTATGCAGGCAAAGGCAAGAGAGTTAGAAACTCCCTCTTTCTTCCCTTCCTTCCTTCCTCTCTTTTCCCCTCCCTCCCTTCCTCCTTTCTTCCCTTCCTTCCAGTACATATTTAATGAGTTCCTACTCTCTACTAGTCCTATCTACTACTATCCTACTAGTCATTAGACAATAATCCCTGCCTTGTACAGCTAACCATTTTCTGGAGGGAAGAAGAGACAACAAATAATCTAAGTTAAATATATAGAAATTTAGGTGGTGTTAAGAGTTATGAAGAAAAGGAGCAGGAAAGTGGGATAGGGCACGTCCATGGTGGCAGTGGTAGTAGTGTTACAGTTTTAAATAGGGGAGCCCAGGAAGGCTTGTTGAAAAGACAACTTTTGAGTAAAGACCTGAGGGCATGAGTGGAGGGCCATGGGGATATCTGGGGAAGAGCATTCAGATGGAGGGAACAGCTGGTGCAGAGGTCCTGAGGCAAGAGCTTATCTGGGATGTTCAAGGATCAGCAAGGAGGCCAGTGTGGCTGGAGTGGAGTGAGAAAGGGGAGAGTAATAAGATGAGTCAGACAGAAGGGAGGGCAGAGTAGCACAGGCAGCACTGGGCCAGGGCAGTTAAGAACTTTGGCTTTTACTGAAATGCGAAATCCTGGAGTGTTCTGAGTAGCGGAGGGACGTGAACTGACAATTATTTTAACAGGATCACTCTAACTTCTGTGCCAAAAACAGACTGGAGGGGCAAGCAAGGAGGCTTGTTAGGAGGGATTGCTGCGGTCCACAGGAGAGGTGATTATGCTTGAGTCTGGGTGGTGACATACAGGGGTGAAAAGTGGTCAGCCTCTGGATAATCTTGGAAAGGAGAGCTGACATGTTTGCTGATGGATGAGATGGGGTGGATGAGGAAGAAAGCAGCCATGGGTGACTGCAGGATGCTGGTCCTGAAGAACTGGAAGGAGGGAGGGGTGATAAGTGGAGATGGGGAAGACTGTAGGAGAAGCAGGCGTGGGAGGCCCAGTCAGGACTCAGTTAAAGATGCCCGTTAACACGCTCACGGAGAGATGCTCGGGAGGCTACAGGCACAGACACGTCCACAGTTCAGGGCAGCGGTACTGCTGGAGATAGGAACTTGGGAATCATCAGTATAGAAATGTTGCTGAGAGCATAGGCAAGACCCCCAAGGGATTAAGTGTAGATAGACAGGAGAAGCTTCCCTGGACTGAGCTCCGGGGTACTTGAACAGGGAAAACAGGGTAAACCAGCAAAGGAAGCAGGAGAGAAACTGGGACAAACCAAGTAAAGAGGGTGTTTCCAGAGGGAGAAAACTGTGTCAGATGCTGTGGACAAGTCAGAAAAGAGAAGGACTGCCCACTGGCAAGGTGATTTTAGTGGAGTGGTGATGTTCATGTCCCTAAGAGTTCTAGTTTCTCTGGCACATAGTTGATAATCCAATTTTATATGAAAATCAATTGTTAACAATTTACATCTAACATTCATATTGATTGAAAGAATCAATAGCTTTTTATTTCCAACTTAATTTAACTCTAATTGCACTGAGAGCCTGGGTATGAGTTGGATACAGGAGTTAGAAATAAGCCATCAGCCTTCCCCCCTTTTATCCCTCAATTATAACTTGTTAGGTCTCAGGGGAAGGAGTCTAGTCAGGGAGTACAAGGGCATTCACGACATCAAGGATTACCTTTAAATAAGTAGAATACATTGCCAAGTAAAAACTCTGAGGACAAGGACAGTTCCTTCCGTGTACAGTGTAGGTAGCCTCAAATACATGCTGATTTGTAAACCCCTGATAGCATTTGCTCCAGACTAATCATAGCCATTCTGATTAAATGTGGTGACTTAGACATTCATAATCTGTCAAAAAACAGATAACGTGTGTGCACGTGAAATCCGTATACACACGTATCGGTTGCCTTTCATGCCGTAAGGCTGGATTTCTTCAACAACTTGTCGACTCACTTTTCAACCTGCCTATTCCACTGAAGATTACCAGTTTGGGAATGAGGAAGGAAAAGCAGTCATCTGAAGGATTCCGTGAAGAACTCCTCAGGTCCGCCCACCACCCACACGGGCCCCGAGCGCAGGTTGAAGCGCACGCGCAGCTTGCCCAGAGCCCCGGCTCTCAGGCCCACACTACGCGTTGTGAAGCCATACGTGACTCGTAAGTTTCTTGTTAAGAACGAAATATTTCAGACACAACATACGGGAAATGGCAAAATATGATTCCCTTCCAGACTCCTCTAGGAAATGAGCCAGCGCAGTGTGCTTACTATTGGCCGAAGCTGTGGGTAGAAGAAGAGCTGAGAGTCGGCCACACCCATGGTCATGACCAGCTGCCTCTGGTAGGCCCGCTCATCCGTTGAGATCTCCGGTCTGCTGAGCAGCACACAGTTTTTTAACAAACAGTTCATGTACACTGGCAGTACTTTCATGGGATCTGGTAAGATAAGCTGGAAGAGAGAGACATTAGTTTCAGATGCTTGGTCTTTACCGAAAATCAACACCTGCAGCACTTTACCTGTAAAACAGAAAGGTTTGCTGTTGAGATTGTGGAGAGGATTAAATGGTAACCCACGTAAAGCACCTAGAGCACAGAAACTGGCACAGAGTAGGTACTGAGAGCGCGGCAGGTGGTTTTATTTTCTCTAGTGCTCTAGCAGCCTGGTGTAGTGCTTACCAGCACAGCTCACGGCCGGCAGTGCCGTCCCAGCGCTGCCTCTCACCTGCTGTGTGACACTGAGCAAATTCCTTACCCTCTCTTTCCCCCGGTTTTCTCTTCTAAAAAAGGAATAATAGCCCCTCTACTTCATGATCACGGGGTTGTTACGAGGATTAAATTATTTCTAATTTGTGAAGCACTTACAATAGTGTCGAACAGATAGTATCATATACATGTTTATTAAATAAAATGAAATAAAAGTTATTTCCTAATCTGTATTACCAGCTTCTACCTCTTGAGTTCAAGAACAGCATTTCCACCTGTCCACGAGATATCTCTTCCTCTGTGCTCTTCATGCATCTGTTAGTCATAGACTCATCAGACACGGAATGAGTGCCACCACGTCACAGGTTCTATCAAAGTATCAAGGATCTACAGAGGAATGAGGCATAGTCCACATGCAAGATGTCTAATGTCTACTGGGGATGATACACATATAGAAGATGAACCATAATAAGGAAATTGCAATACCATATGCAGAAAACAAAACAGGAAGTGCTTCATGAATTTATTAGCTGTGTAACTACTGTATGCTAACGGAAACTCAAACTCCTACAATTCCACAAACGTACAAACATGTTCTTCCTGTTATGGTTCCTATTTTAGATACTAGAACTACCAGATGAACCCTAATTTCACTTTTTCTTTACCTTCAATTAGTACATGAATTCTTTCTATTCTACATTTATAATCCACCTGTACCTTCCTCTCCATCCTCTCTTTGGCTCATGTGACCTCATTCTGACTTCATTCTAACCGCCTCAAAGTGCATACCATAAAGTGACGCTCCAAATAGTAACACAATTAAACAGTTCTAGAAACACAACTTGATGGATAAAAAAACTACAAATAATTTGTAAAACTACAAGTAATTTGCCTGTGTGTTTAACCTTCTTCCCAACTCAATTTTATAAATATGGCTAAGAATCAAGATCGAATGATCTGAGTGTCACTTCCTTCCATTTAACAGGTCAATGGACAACGAAATATCCAAAAAAAAAAAAAAGTATATATAGAAGATAATGATAATCTGCAAATAGAAATATCTGGTCTATAAATTCATGATTTCTTTTTAGCTTTCTATCTTAATGATGAAAAAGAATATATACTTTTCAGAATCCACACCAAAAAGGAAATTTCCCTCAGGGCTCTGTAAGGATTTATTCCTCAACTTAAATCTCTTTATCACAGGTCTCTTCTCATGACCTATTAAGTAAGGAATGTGTAAACAGAACTTATTTCACTGGTTCAGGAAAACATATTTCAGAACAATCCTACTTTGTAGTTAGATTTCCCTCTCAACTTTTATCTCCTTTCAAAGAACCAAAGACAGTTAGATAAATTTATGTTTCCTCATATGAGGAAAAGCTCTTCTTGTAATTTGCTCTCTAGCATAAATTTTTTTTTTTTTTTAGGTTGAGGAATAATCACTGTTCAACATTATATTAGTTTCAGGTATATATCGTGATAATTCATGTTTGTATATACTGTGAAATGGTGACCACAATAAATCAAGTTAATATCACTGTACAAAATTACAGAATCTTTTCTTGTAATGGGAACTGTTAACACCTGCTCTCTTAGCAACTATCAAATATGCAGTTCAGTGTTATTATCTACAGTCCCCATGCTGTCATTACTTCCCCAGGACTTATTTATGTTATAACTGGAAGTCTGTACCTTTTGAGCCCCTTCACCCATTTTGCCCACCCTACACCCCCCATCCCCCAGGCCTCTGGCAATCACCATTCTGATTTCAGTATCTGTGAGCTTGGTTTCTGTTTGTTTTTTAGATTCTACATACAAATGAGATCATATGGTATTTGTCTTTCTTTGTCTGACTTCTTTCACTTATTTAGCGTAAAGTATTTTTATTTGACAACGTATGGTACTGGAATATGTTTTCAGCCAAGGAAAATTAGGATTAAAAAAAAAAAAAAGAAAAAAAATTATTATCCAAAGGTATAGGACACAGATCATGGTCATATTCCAGAGCCATGTGGCTCCAATACTATTTCAGGGCTAATTACCAGTTAGGCATCTTAGATGTTATGGATTAAGAATGTTCTTAGATTCCCATAGAGAAGCATATATGTACAGTTTTTTAATATCGTCTTGCAGTTCACTGGTTGCTGCTCATTAATCAGGTCACATTAAGACAGTTTAGAAATTTGTCGTCCTGAAAACCACAAAGAGGCCCATGATGACACTATCAGGACTAAAAAATCTGATTAGAGGAGACTGGATTATAGAGGGCAGGGGGAAGAGAACAGAGGAGGTAAGAAGGAAATTTTATTATAAAGAAGAAAAATGGAGTTAGAGTGAAAGAAAACAGAGAGACAGTCTTAGTGTTTTTGAGGTGGGGAAGAAAATGTGGCAACAGATCGGCAATTAAAACCTTTCCCCACCTCCTTGATCCTCTCCGTAAATAATGAAATTATTCTCAGGGAGAAAAAGTGTGAGTGAGGAAGGAGTGGAAATTCATGAATCCACAGTTTAATTGAATTTGGAGAATTCTCCGCTTTGGGTTTTGAAGTAACAGATGTGGTAATGAAAAAAACTATTACTTTGCAGTTAAGGTCATGTGACTTGCCTTTTAAAGTCAGTGTACTCTCATATGATGTAATATATTTAAGTTCAGAACAGTAAGTTGTTAGAATTAATGAAAAAGAATCTACATTGCTTATGTAAACTTAAAAATTTGTTTTAATGTTGTTTTTAATTCTATGTCTTAACCCAGCATCTATCCTGTGACCCCCACCCCCCCAAGGTGGATGTCTCCTTAAATTTTACACCTTAAGCACCTCTTCTGCATCAACCTAGTCCTGGCCCTGGCAATTCAGTAAAAGCATATCTCCTGAGGTCCAGTATCCTATAATCCAAGTATATAGGTCCTTAACAGTCTTGCTTTGATCAAGGAAACTGGGCTCTATAGTAAAACAGTGGAATTCCTTTACGAATTTCTCCATGGAAATTATTTCTTGCACGTGAACTATGGAAAACGACCAAATTTGAAGTTACATTCTCTGAGGAGAACCTTAAGTCCAGCCATTCTGTTTTTAAATAATGGTATATTTTAATATATTATCTTTATTAACAGTTTTATAATCTCTACATTTTCCCCACTCCATGATGGATAATCCTAGGTTAAAGGTGCACTTGAAATGTGCTAATGGAGAAAGAAAAATCTCCAGAAGAACAGGAATCATCTTTATCAATTTTTTCAGAAAAAAAACTGTCGTCATAATGTTGTTACTCCAGAAACAATTCAACTGCAAACAGATGATCTAGTATTAGAGTCAAATCTTTTAACTTTAAACCAGCAGCAACCGACCAGTTTCATTTCTTCCCTTAATAGGCAACAGATCGTTGACTTAAGGTCTCTGAATCCAGTTGTTTTAACATGAGCAAATAAACTTCCTGAGAGGACACTAACTGTACCTGTTCTTCTTCAACAATCCTTCCGAAGTATGAGACACTCCAGAGACAGCGTATGGAAACACTCCATGTTTCCAGACCTCCAAAACAAGTAGTAAAACTGGGGAGTAAAGTGGTCTTGGTTGGACTATATCCAGGTGCACCTGGGGGGCTTTGTATAAAGTAAACACGTGTGCTCTGAAACAGGACTGATACTGGAATTTACTGGAGTGGCAAGTCCTCTGAATAATAAAGAGAACTGACTTACACAGATTTAAGAGTTGCTTTTGTGATTATCAACAGGAGATGAAAGAATGGATGGCTACTCTAATCTCTCCGGACAGCACAGAAAGGAATTTTTGTGAGAAGTCCAAGCTAATAACTACGTTTGTTTTAATTTCCTTCTTTACCCAGATTATGAATTTGGCCCCCAGATGTATCTGCACTATCGCTGCTGCTGAAGGGTTGCTTTGGGTGGGGTTTCAGATGTCACTGTCCACAAGGAATTAACCAGAAAGTTTTCCCATCTGTTGCTTATTGCCTTCTCTTTAATCCAAATTCTATGCTCAGATATTCAATACATAACTATGAAAAATGGCATCTAGCTTTGATGGGGAAGAATATGAAAAAGAAAACAGATGCAAAAATAAATGTGGACAAGAGGTTCTACCTTTTCTTTTTGCTTTTTTTTGTGTTTTGTTTTCACAAGAGTCAGGTTTATTTAAAGGATCTAAAATTTCAAATTACTAGATGAGAGAGACAATTTTTTCAAAACTCTTCATACCTATTATTAACTTTTAAATATAAAGAACTCCAAAATTTATAAATTTTATTTGTTTATAAAAGAGGGGCTTCCCTGGTGGCGCAGTGGTTGAGAGTCCGCCTGCCGACGCAGGGCACACGGGTTCGTGCCCCGGTCTGGGAAGATCCCACATGCCGCGGAGCGGCTGGGCCCATGAGCCATGGCCGCTGAGCCTGCGCGTTGGAGCCTGTGCTCCGCAATGGGAGAGGCCACAACAGTGAGAGGCCCGCATACAGCAAAAAAAAAAAAAAAATATATATATATATATATATATATATATATATATATATATAAAAATGAATCATTACTGCCATTAGTTCATGTCAACTTTGATTGTTAATAAATGTCCAAAAAGTATTTAAGCACCCACATTTCATAACTCTATATCCATCTTCATCCATGCAAAAGATAACCCCATTTATATTGACATTTCTCACATGTAACATGCTTTTGTTTTAAATAATGTAGTGACCCTCAGCACATTTTTGGGTTCATGCATCTTGTGAAGCCACTAAGCATTTTAATGTTGCTATAAATAAACCACAGTCCCCCCAAAATGGCATTGTCAATCTTGGCTGTATGGTTTACTATACAGCATCTAAGTGCCTGGAACATCATAAGCCTTTACTAGCAGAACGCTGAATGAACAAGTAGGTGTTTGTAACACTTCAGCACCTGAGGACAGCAGGTAACTTACCTGGCTGGCTGCAGACGGACTAGCACAATTCTTCCGGTAACAGGCCAACATGTGGGCGGTCTGATTAACCAGAATTTCCCTGATGACCTTCAAGGGCTGGTGTAGAACTGCTTTAAAAGCTACTTGCACAAAACAATGAAAAGGGCATCAAAGGTTTAGCTCAGAAATAGATCCCTTCAAGTAATAATAAAAAAATTGCTCTTCACACCACTCAGCAAGGGATAACAGCATTTAAAAATGTTCACGCCATGTGTTAATGCTCTCCTCTTGACTAATTATAATTTAGCAAATGAAGAATAGCCTACCTACAACAATAGGCAGGTAATTGGTCCAGAATTTTCCTCAGAATATTAGAAAGAGAACTCTGCACACACACAGAAAAGAAAGACCAGTTTACTACCTTCTGATGTTCTGAATTCTTATGGGCTGGACTGCTCGCTCTTCTAAACCTTAGTGTAGCCTTTCAATTGGGGTTTGGAGCAGGGAGGGGAGAAGAAGCCAGAAAACTCCACCTCAGGCCCCTACCACTTCCGAATTATCTTGGTATGGATAAGCAAATTCAGTCTCACATGAGGGACCATCTTCTATTATCCTCGTGTCCTAGAGGGCACACACTCATACCATAATGAGTCTAAGTTATCACCTTCCTCAATTTCAACTCAGTCCCCCTGGGAAAGAAACTTTAAACAAAACTGGATAGCACGGGCCTGACTCACTGCTCTCCTTATTAGTCTAGAGTTAGAAATGCTGATTATTCTCCGTCACCCTTTGCTTTTACAAATTCTGAATTTACCCACCGAAAGGCTGCACAACTGCAGGACCTGTCAGCTACTAACTCGATTAACCAACGAGGCCTGCCTGCACTACCAGGCAAGGTACACTGCACCCCAGAATTAGCAAAGTGTTACCTGACTTGGCAAAGAAGTTGATAAGGGCATCAGTCTCGCAGCTCTTATAGAGATCAGCCAGCTGGGAGCTGCAGTTCAAGCCCAGATTGTGAATCCGAAGTCTTCTCTGCCCGCTGACAGTCGTGTAAAGCACGGCACACTGCAGAGGCAACATGGAGGGCACATGTTTTTCTGGTTAACATATTTCACCCAAGCTAGCCTGACATTTACATTTACAGAACAGTGTGTACAGCCAAAAGACCTCTGAACTTTCCTACAGGGTTTTTTCTATTATTGCTAAAGACTGAACAACAACACATAAGGGAGGAATAATGACCAGTCATACACTGGGTTCTCATGTAGCATTTCACTGGTTTAAACTTAATGGGGCTATTCACGTGCAAATAACTGTGCATTTCCACAACTAGTCTACATTTCCTAGCTCAGATTTTATTACCAGGGATCCAGGTCCAGAAATAATACCTTCATGTTCTCATAGTCCTCCTCAAGGCTCACTTCGATTAAAAATGGACAACTAGCTTTGGTGAGGTACTTAGGTTTTATACTAATAATATATGCATACATTGCAAAAATGCAAACAAGTCACCATTTCCCCAAATAGGTGTGATTTTAAAATAAACAGTTTTTCCTCAACTTGATGCCAGACTCTCTCCTTTCTTTGAGGGTGACGCTCGTGTCTGAAAACTATGACCATTAGAATCTCTCCTGTTTTAATTCAAAGTCTCCATGGCTTCTAGTTAATCTTATTTGCTACAAAGCCAAATCCTATCGTTACTTGCTTCTGTTACAACACGTCTCAGCAATGGTGTCCCGCACACGGCAGTCAGGAATGCAGCAAACCAGTGAGTGAGTGGGTACTGATGCCTGTCATTCTGACCTCAAGTCTGCGGGGCTCTCATGCAAAGACATACATAATGGTTACTTCACATAAATAGCATATGTGAATCAGTACGGAGAATATACCACAGAGTGCTCTAATCTAGTGACTTCTGCCTTTGGAGAAATGGAGTTGAATTTCTTTATGGAGAGACTAACACAGTTGATGGCCCTGGAGTCTCCCCCACTGATCACTGTCAGTAACAAACTACAAAGCAAAAGATGGGAAGACATTTTAGATCACCTGGATTAAGGCTCCACTGTCTTCACTGAGTTTGTCATCATGCTTGAACTCCACAGTCACTGCCTTGTCACAGTCAATGGCTGCCATCTCTACATCGGTGGTGTTGTTCATATAGATGCCACCAAAGAAGTCAGTGGCTCTGAAACCTAAGGATGAGGGAAAAGGGAAATTTTGCTTCTCCTTATTTTACTGTTATTTACTTTGTTGGCCTGTCAATGAGCTTGAAGAGGAAACAATTATACAACAGAGACCTGAAAAATAATAAAAACGAGAAGTACCTGTGCTGGTACGAACCCTCATAATAGCATCAAATCCTATTTTCTTCTCAATATCATTTCTGAGGTCATTCAAAAATTGTTGGCTGTCCAAGTGCACCTAAAAAAATAAAGTATGATCATGCCCACCAGGTGGCAGCAAAATACTTAAAATAACAATTCTTTTTTAAACAAATCTTGATTAAAACCTACTTTATCCAGAAATCTCAGAAAGGGTTCTGAAAGCTTTTTCAGTGTCATTTCATTTATAATCTTTGGTCTTATCAAATCCCTCATCTAGTTCCTAATATAAATATGTATGTAGCTAGGCAATGAAAAATAACTGCTTTCATCAAAATACAACTAGATGATGAACACTGTCATTTATGTTGGGGGAACACTCGTTCCCCCTCCACGTTTCCCTCTGGAGGTACATAACTTAGAGGCGCCCCCCAACCTCTTCTCCTCAGGGGAGGACAGGTGACTTATCCAATTTCTAAGCTTGGGAAAAGGAACTGGGCAGGTGTAGCTTGGCCTCTTCCACATCTTCCTTTTGGGGAAGCAGCCTGCCTGCAGGAAGCACACGCTTCCTGGCCCTCAGTACAGTAGCAGGAGGCAGGAGTCCGCAGAAGACGCTTTTGTCTGTGCGGCCTCGTGTAAAGTTTGTCTCACTGGGGAAAGCGCTAGCAAGCCCACTTGCCCACAGACCTAGGTCCGTTCCAGGGCTGGCGTTCTGATCGTCTCTTGACTCTGTCTCTCAGTTCAGGCCTGGAGGGGGCGGGGGGAGTATCATGAACTGACCCGCCCCATATCATAACACTTTAAAACAAATACATAGTCACTTTTAAAAACAACACCTTAAATATATTTAATATAAAATACCAAGATTTTATATTAAATATATTTCCCCCCAACATGGAAGCTTAACATTGACATTCAACTCTGAGGCTGAATGAGTCAAGCTGTGGCCATACCCTAGGGAGCAGGCAAGCAATTCCTAACCATCTGTCCATCCTTTTCCATCGGACCTAGAATTTACATTTGTCGGCTGCCCACAAGGGGGCACAGCTTTCTCACAGATCTAAGCACCAAAAGTAAACCAGCAGTGGAAAACCGAGGCAAACAAATTGCTGGCCTTTACCTGGAAATTGTTGTACTTGTAAAGGGTTCCTCCCGTGAGCAGAGGCACGAGACCCAAGGAGGCCACGTCCACGTACTGACTGGGGAAGAGGAAGAGCGTCACGCAGCAGCCGTGAGCCACGCAGTCCTTGGCTAGAGGGTCGTAGACATTTGTCTGGGGCTGGAAAAGGATCTGAAGAAAAAGATACACAAAGGGAAAAAAGAAAACCACGTAATGTTTCTGGTTTCTGTTTTTAATTTCTATTGAATTCTCACTGAAGTTGTCGTTTTTGTTTTGTTTTTTTATTTTGCGGTACACGGTCCTCGCACTGTTGTGGCCTCTCGCGTTGCGGAGCACAGGCTCCGGATGCGCAGGCTCAGCGGCCATGGCTCACGGGCCCAGCCGCTCCGCGGCATGTGGGATCTTCCTGGACCGGGGCACAAACCTGTGTCCCCTGCATCGGCAGGCGGACTCTCAACCACTGCGCCACCAGGGAAGCCCCTCACTGAAGTTTTTTAAATGAATTATTTTTCCTAGTTAAGTGCAGAAGAAGTGAGCCGTGATAATCATCAGTGCAGAGGCCATGTGTCGAGCACCCTGTGCGCCAGGCGTGTGCCGTGTTTAATACACACATGTGCGCAATGTTATCTGATCTTTCGACAGCTCTAAGGAAGCTGATGTTTAGTCCTCCCTTTGACAGACTGAGGTGAGGCAACTTGGTTGGTGTCACGTGGCCGCGGCTGGATGCTTACCTCATGGTTTATCCTTTCCCCCGACTTGTCCCCACGGCTACACTGCCAGAGAGGGTCTGAGCCTTTAAGCATATTTTGAGCCCCAGGCACGTCTACTTCGTGCCTCGGGAGTGCTGTCATACAGGACCGTCCACTGCATTCGCCCTCTACCTTGATCTTCTTTCTGCATTTCCCCCCATTTCTTCCATTCCCCTAGTAGTCTTATTACTCAGTCTCTTACACAGATTATACATGAAAAAAGTCTGAGACCTTATCTTATTTCAGACATCAGTTTTTCTAGGAATATACAATTTCCTAAATTATTTACAATTCAAAATTTTCCTACAAAATACAATGTCCTGGATTTATACATTATACGTAGCTTCTCCCCCTTTCCTATACAAAGCACACGCTCCCTCCCCCTTTATTCCATCTTAAGAACTGACATATGGACTTCAAAGGGCAACTGTTTACAAATACCTTCTCTTTGTCCGTATTAATCAGTTTTTTGTCATCTCTGTTTTTGAGCTTCCCTGGTGCTTCCGCAGTTGGCAAGGAGGAATGGAAGATGAACAGCTTCCCGGGACAGTCAGCTGCCTGGGGGGGGAAAAAAAGAGTCTTGGGTGGGAAGTTTTATTTTAAGGGACTCAGGAAAGTAAATAAGTACTTTCTAGGAGCCAAGCACTGTATACATCTCATTAAGACTCACAGTAACCTTGTGTCTTCTATAGATTGGGAAACTGAGGCTCAGGGAGGCTAAGTGATTTGCCTAAAGTCACACAAGTTATAAACGAAGGGGCCAATTTTTTTGGGGGGGGCCACACTGTGCGGCTTGCAGGATCTTCGTTCCCTGATCAGGGAATCGCACCTGGGCCCACAGCAGTGAAAGCACCAGGTCCTAACCACTGGACCACCAGGGAATTCCCCAAAGAGTCAATGTATAAATGTAGGTCTCTATACCATGATGCTTTAAACACCTATTAAAATGATGTGTCCAGGTAAAAATACTTTCTCATTTAGCCAACAGTAGTCTTTCAGGACCAGGTAAATCCTCTGATGATAGGATTCCCAGGATCATGATGTAATACAAGCTCTTCTTTGAAATCATTAGTAAACAGATTAAACCTGAAGGGGTACTTCAAGGAAGAATGGACAAGAATGCAGCGGCGGTGTGGCAACAGCAGACACAAGGAATCGGCTATCAGGCAAGATGACAAAAGGAAAAAACGCGGGATCAACATCACACTATCTGTAGTCCCTGGGAAGCAACAAAAAGCCCAGGGAGGCTCCACTGAAAGTCAAATCAGCATTAAAAATATTAAAAATCTTATTTAGGGAGCTAAGAAGTAACGTACAAGGAAAATTTACTGAAATTAAATGATTCAGTATATTGCTCCTCTCCCATCTTGCCTCTCTCCAAACCATCCAGGCACACTGTTGCCTTGAAATAATTTCAAGGCAACTGTTCTGATCACATAGGTGACTTTTCTCCTCAAGACTCCTGAAGGCTTTCCATTACAGGATAAAGTCCACATTCCTCTATCTGGTGGGAGCAGGAAGGCCGGGAAACAGTGAGATGTGTTGCTACCAACGTTCGTTCGTTCGCCGTGTGCAGCCCTGCACCAGACCCTTCGCGCACATTTCTTATGTAATACAACCTGGTGACAAAGGTAGTATTGTCTGCATGTTAAGGATAGGAAAACTGAGGCTCATCCAGTCTGGCGAGGTCACACAGCCTGTGAACAACAGTTTTGAGGCCCTTTGGAGTTTCGTCTGAATCTGTCTTTCCAGTCTAATCTCGCCCCTGACCATCCCCTGCACTGAAGTTGCAGCCACACAACCTTCTTGCTTTCCTGGAACACACCACGTGCTTTACACACCTCCGTATTTGTTCCCTCTGCCTGGAATCCATCTTGCCTTTTCCTTGGCCTGGAGCTGTTGTTTGCACACTTGTGTGCCTGGGTCAGCTGCAAGATGTGAAGTCATTTGCTACTACTAATAAGGTACTTGGGTTTGTGAGTAAGTTCCTTAAAAAAACAAATGAAGAGAATTCAAGGCTAGCCCTTTCTTAATGTGTCTCATCGAGTGACACTGTGATATGCTTTGTGGACTGGGTCCCAGCTGACACCCTGGGGAGGGTGTGTGACCCATGCCCCATCTTGTCTTTGCTGTGTGGCCAGTAGTGAGCAGTGACTTTATTGTTGCCCAAGTCTTTTACCGCAAATTACTGATACATAACAGCATTAATAAGAAGGAAGGCAAGGCTGAATGAAGAGCACGGACAGTGACTGACCCTCCATGTGTATACACACCACATAGGAGAAAGATGTTTTCAACACTTTGGCCAACAAAGACAGTAGTTCCAATGACCAAATCCAAGTAGAATTTCCAGTAATACTGATAATAACACGTTAAATACTTTGCAATTCTATGACTAAATTTTTTTCATTTCTATCACTTTTATAAAAGTACTTTTAATTTTAATCCAAGTAGCAGAAAAGGTATAAAACTTTTCTTAAAAGTCTATCTTTTCCCTGACTTTTCATGCCTCGCCTGCCCAATTCCCCTAAAGAATTCATTGTCAAAAACTCTTCTATCGGGCTTCCCTGGTGGCGCAGTGGTTGAGAGTCCGCCTGCCGATGCAGGGGACACGGGTTCGTGCCCGGGTCCGGGAAGATCCCACATGCCGCGGAGCAGCTGGGCCCGTGAGCCATGGCCGCTGAGCCTGAGCGTCCGGAGCCTGTGCTCCGCAACGGGAGAGGCCACAACAGTGAGAGGCCCGCGTACCGCAAAAAAATAAAAAATTCTTCCATCATCTAGATCTTCTGTACTCACAGATGCACGGTAACTTTATACCACAGTAGTTAAAAGCATGGGTCCTAGTTCCTAACTGCATGGGTTAGAATCCCAGCCATTTTATCAGCTAAGTGACACTGGGCAAAATATTTAACTTCTCTAAGCCTCAGCTACCTAATTATATGACACAGGAAACACAGTAACTACAAAATATTGTTGAGAGAATTCAATGGCCCAGGACATGGTGTTAATCATAATTACACATACATGATTGCCTAGTCAATATTACCTATGGAGTAAAACTCTGAAGGAAAAAAAAAAAGTACAATATTGAAAAAAATAAAGAAGCCATATTTATCTTTTTTCCTTATATAATGGCTATTAATTTCAGATTTATTATTTCATTAATCACATCCTTATAAAATCTTTTATGAGTAGCAATAAAAGAAAGAGCTCCTATGGCATTATATCCTTTATAATCCCTACAAAATTTATGTTTTTACCAAAATCTGATTGTGCCCACATACGTGCATCGTGTAGGGTTAGATGAATGACGTCATTCTTATTATGGTGGAAACAGGTTGAGAAAGGCTGGCCTGGAGAACCCATAGTTCGAAATTCAGCTCCGAGGTCCTTTCCTCTGAGAGATGTGTTATTAATCCCCCTCAGCAGAGCTGGTTGCCTCTACCTCTATGTCCCTACTCTGCTTTGTAAATAAGACTTTTCTAGAATTAATGACACTGTGTTACAACTTTAGGTATTCTACTGTCTTCCATGGATCACAGGCTCCATGAAAAAGGAAGGACCTTGATTTTTCTACAATGTGTTTCTCCAAGCCCCCTGCCCAGGGTCTGGTGCCTTTCGCTCTATAGATGCTCCATAAATTTTTGTGGAAGGAATGTTGTGATGTATCATCTTGAAACCAAATTTAAGCATATATTAAGACAACTGAAAGATAAATTCCCCCCACCTAATGATATATTTGAAGCATAACCACTAAAGGCCATTTCCCTCCAACATTTTGCCAAACTCTATTCATCTAGTTTTATGGGGGAAGTAAGAGCTAACTCAGAAAACTGTTCTGAGGCCAACTTAAAAGACAATGCCAGAAATTCACATATAGTTGAGTTATGAGTGTCAGATTTTGAAAGAGATGCAGATTTTGGAAGACTATATGGAAAAAAAGACACTAAGAGTACAAGAGGCTGCGGACACGGAAGCATGTACAACAGAAAATAGGGAATGGAAACCTTTAGTTGGATAGTTCAAGGGCTTTTGAGAAAGTATGCATCAGAAGTTACCAAACAGTCCCTCTTTATCTTTGTGACAAATTAGCACATGTTTTATGTTAGTTTTTGTCTACTCTCTTTCTCTGCTCCAAAAAGTTTATTACAACTAATTATATATAGATTTTACTTGGCATCTCGCTGATAGAAAGTAGAGCTATAATTCAAATGGGGGAGTCCACTTGGACACAAATGAGAAACAATGCACTCTGATGCTCTCTCAGTTTCTCCTCCCCTCCACAGAGAATGAGACTCTCAGCTCCGGCCTCTCGTGCAGAACACCCTGAGCTACTCGGCTGACCTGCTGCGGTCCCGGACTTCCCAAAGTTACTCGTTGCTCTCCTCCCCCACCCCCTTTATTTTTTGCGAACATAAGCAATGAACATCACACATGGTATTACAGAGTTACATCTCTTCTACACTATGAGCAACTTAGAAGCAGGGACAGTAGTCCTTACATTGTCTTAACAAAACACAGGCATTTAATCAATCTTTGTTGATTGAAAGAATAAGTGAATGAATGATGTGGTCTCTTCAATATTTAGATATTACCCTGCAAATTCTCAAAAATGTTAGCTCTTACCTAATAATGACTTCAGGCAAGAATTTTAGTACCCTGTATACGTTATACAAATTTAAGTCTTACTGATTTTTAGCCACACGGGACCTGAAAAGATGATGAGATGATGTGACGGTCACAGGCAGCTAAGCTATCATACACACATCAGACATTTACACACATCAGACATTTACACACACACACACACTTTTATCTTACTTCGAATTTTTTTTCCTTCATCCAAACCTGATAAAGTTGCTACGAGGGAGAAAGTATCGAATTGTACTACAGCAGTGTCTGCTCTTATACAACGAATTATAATCACCCAGAATCTTCTTGGAAGATGCAGAAGAAACCTTTTTCATTAAGGTTATTTATGGCAATGGTCTATTTATACAAAAAAGTTTTGAGGAAACAGATGATTAAAGGTACATATATAATAGAAATGCTAAGGCAAATGTAAAAAACTGGAAATCACTAAGAAGGTCAGGGAAAAGAAATCGTTATATTAGAATATCTACCCTAAGTAGTATCTTAGTAGTTAAAGCTAAAAGAAACATTATGCGTTAGACTGCTTATAGCAACCGACTCTAGGAAACCAGCTAGCGAATCTTTCTACATGTAAGAGATTGAATCATGCAATAAGGTCTCCAGTTAATGTTCTACACAAGAAAGAACTTTCTTCATAGTGCTCTTTCTTAATTTAACCATTAATTAACAGCTTAGGGCAAGACATTAAATCATAGTTAAACACAAGCGTTCTTAGCGCAAGTGTAATGTGAAGTTGTACGGGTCAGGTATGCCATTTTCTCGTGAGTTAACTTAATGTAAGGATATTCCAAGAGATGGCAGAACGAATAACAATTCTTTATGCTGGTGGTTCCCAAATATGGATAATCAGCAGAGCAAGCTGGGGAGATAATGAATCAGGCAGGATCTCTGGAAGTGGGGCCAGAGATCTGCATTTGAAAAAAGTACCCGCCCTTTAATACGTGACTCCACGACTTGGGGCATGCCTGCCTTCCCGGTCTTCTGCAGCCGTGGAGTCTGTGTGAAGACGGGCTGGGAGAGCGATCTGCCAGCAGGCACAGGGCAGTAAGCACCACTAACATTATGTCCAACAGTGTCATTTTATAAAGGTAGCTTCTTACCTTCATATAAAGACAGTTCTTGGGACTTCCCTGGTGGCGCAGTGGTTAAGAATCCGCCTGCCAATGCAGGGGACACGGGTTTGAGCCCTGGTCTGGGAAGATCCCACATGCCGCGGAGCAACTAAGCCCGTGCGCCACAACTACTGAGCCTGCACTCTAGAGCCTGCGAGCCACAACTACTGAACACGTGTAACACAACTACTGAAGCCCGCACACCTAGAGCCCGTGCTCCACAACAAGAGAAGCCACCGCAATGAGAAGCCTGCACACTGCAATAAAGAGTAGCCCCCGCTATCCGCAACTAGAGAAAGCCCGCGCGCAGCAACAAGGACCCAACGCAGCCAAAAATAAATAAATAAAATAAATTTATAAAAGAAAAAAAGTTCTTTACCTTCTCTAAAGGGAGTTCATTCTACTTTGTAAGAATAATGCTACTTATTTACTTTGATATTTGTAAAGTTATTCTGATTATATTTAGATATTAGTTTCTTCTCATCTTTAAACTTCCCTGTAAAAGTACATGCTACAATCTATCAATGTGATAAACCATATTAACAAATTGAAGGAGAAAAACCATATGATCATCTCAATAGATGCAGAGAAAGCTTTCGACAAAATTCAACACCCATTTATGATAAAAACCCTCCAGAAAGTAGGCATAGAGGGAACTTTCCTAAACATAATAAAAGCCATATATGACAAGCCCACAGCAAACATCATCCTCAATGGTGAAAAACTGAAAGCATTTCCACTAAGATCAGGAACAAGACAAGGTTGCCCACTCTCACCACTCTTATTCAACATAGTTTTGGAAGTTTTAGCCACAGCAATCAGAGAAGAAAAGGAAATAAAAGGAATCCAAATCGGAAAAGAAGAAGTAAAGCTGTCACTGTTTGCAGATGACATGATACTATACATAGAGAATCCTAAAGATGCTACCAGAAAACTACTAGAGCTAATCAATGAATTTGGTAAAGTAGCAGGATACAAAATTAATGCACAGAAATCTCTGGCATTCCTATATACTAATGATGAAAAATCTGAAAGTGAAATCAAGAAAACACTCCCATTTACCATTGCAACAAAAAGAATAAAATATCTAGGAATAAACCTACCTAAGGATACGAAAGACCTGTATGCAGAAAATTATAAGACACTGATGAAAGAAATTAAAGATGATACAAATAGATGGAGAGATATACCATGTTCTTGGATGGGAAGAATCAACATTGTGAAAATGACTCTACTACCCAAAGCAATCTACAGATTCAATGCAATCCCTATCAAACTACCACTGGCATTTTTCACAGAACTAGAACAAAAAATTTCACAATTTGTATGGAAACACAAAAGACCCCGAATAGCCAAAGCAATCTTGAGAACGAAAAAAGGAGCTGGAGGAATAAGGCTCCCTGACTTCAGACTATATTACAAAGCAACAGTAATCAAGACAGTATGGTACTGGCACAAAAACAGAAAGATAGATCAGTGGAACAGGATAGAAAGCCCAGAGATAAACCCACGCACATATGGACACCTCATCTTTGATAAAGGAGGCAGGAATGTACAGTGGAGAAAGGACAGCCTCTTCAATAAATGGTGCTGGGAAAACTGGACAGGTACATGTAAAAGTATGAGATTAGATCACTCCCTAACACCATACACAAAAATAAGCTCAAAATGGATTAAAGACCTAAATGTAAGGCCAGAAACTATCAAACTCTTAGAAGAAAACATAGGAAGAACACTCTATGACATAAATCACAGCAAGATCCTTTCTGACCCACCTCCTAGAGTAATGGAAATAAAAACAAAAATAAACAAATGGGACCTAATGAAACTTCAAAGCTTTTGCACAGCAAAGGAAACGATAACCAAGACCAAAAGACAACCCTCAGAATGGGAGAAAACATTTGCAAATGAAGCAACTGACAAAGGATTAATCTCCAAAATTTACAAGCAGCTCATGCAGCTCAATAACAAAAAAACAAACAACCCCATCCAAAAATGGGCAGAAGACCTAAATAGACATTTCTCCAAAGAAGATATACAGAATGCCAACAAACACATGAAAGAATGCTCAACATCATTAATCATTAGAGAAATGCAAATCAAAACTACAATGAGATATCATCTCACACCAGTCAGAATGGCCATCATCAAAAAATCTAGAAACAATAAATGCTGGAGAGGGTGTGGAGAAAAGGGGACACTCTTGCACTGCTGGTGGGAATGTGAATTGGTTCAGCCACTGTGGAGAACAGTATGGAGGTTCCTTAAAAAACTACAAATAGAATTACCATATGACCCAGCAATCCCACTACTTGGCATATACCCTGAGAAAACCAAAATTCAAAGAGAGTCATGTACCAAAATGTTCATTGCAGCTCTATTTACAATAGCCAGGACATGGAAACAACCTAAGCGCCCATCATCGGATGAATGGATAAAGAAGATGTGGCACATATACACAATGGAATATTACTCAGCCTTAAAAAGAAATGAAATTGAGCTATTTGTAATGAGATGGATAGACCTAGAATCTGTCATACAGAGTGAAGTAAGTCAGAAAGAAAAAGACAAATACCGTATGCTAACACATATATATGGAATTTAAGGGAAAAAAATGTCATGAAGAACCTAGGGGTAAGATAGGAATAAAGACGCAGACCTACTGGAGAACGGACTTAAGGATATGGGGAGGGGGAAGGGTGAGTTTTGACAGGGCGAGAGAGAGTCATGGACATATACACACTAACAAACGTAGTAAGGTAGATAGCTGGGGGGAAGCAGCCGCAAGGCACAGGGATATTAGCTCGGTGCTTTGTGACAGCCTGGAAGGGTGGGATGGGGAGAGTGGGAGGGAGGGAGACGCAAGAGGGAAGACATATGGGAACATATGTATATGTATAGCTGATTCACTTTGTTGTAAAGCAGAAACTAACACACCATTGTAAAGCAATTATACCCCAATAAAGATGTTTAAAAAAAAAAAAAAAAAAAAGTACATGCTACTCTAACATTAAAAATTGCAAGTATAACAAAAAATAACATGCAAAAGACATGAAAGTAGATTGACTGAAATGCACTGGCCTCTGGCAAACGACAGGCAGCTGAGAACACTGAGAGCGCAGTTATAGTACTGAGCAACCTCGAAGTACATCATGCTTAATAAGAACACAGTGGTTTTCAGTCATGTATCATAATATCACATTTTAGATACGTGGAATGCATGTACACAAGGTGCTTTATATATTTTTTCTTTCAAGGCTGCTAAGCAACCTCTAGACTCTTGCGGACTGCCAGTGTGGAGCCCACTGTGACAAGACAGTATTTGCTCCCTTTTAGAAACGATATATTCGTTTGAGCTGGGATTCTGGATGCGTGTTTTAATGAAGCCTGTATATTCTTTCATGGATGAAGCTTCCTCTGTGTGTGTGTGTGTGTGTGTGTGTGTGTGTGCGTGCATGCACGCATGTGCCTGTCTTCTTTAAAATTTATTTACTAGCAACTAAAGAAGAGCCGTGCCGCACTCTTCTTTCCACTCTACTGTCTTAACTAATGATTTATTGGCTTATGAATATCCACTCATCTTTCAGGCATGAGCACGTGAATACAATGTTACTCCCAGTACTAACTTCTCAGAGTAGAAAGACTTGTAGCATCATGTATAACTTACCACGTATCAGGAAACTTACATATGAATTTCTAGACACCTTATTGGAGGAGAGAACAACAACAATTGCAAAACTCTTTCAAATTGAAACAGAAGATATTAGTCTTTAGCAATGTGGAATAAAATAGGAATTCCCAAGTCTTTCTGTAGTCCAAACAATGATCACTGCTGGCTTCCACGGGATGAAACTTAACATCTCCAAATCGCTTTCTGATGTAAAATTTATCTTTAATTTTATGTTAAATTAACTTGTATTGAGGCTTTTTGAGGGATATCTACGAGTCTTTGATCCCATAAGTGAATACTCTGAACACCAAAGAACCCAGGCAAGAATCACTGTGCTGGACCCAGACTATAACGTTTGGTCATAAAACTTATGTGTAAGTATTTCATAAACTTAATTCTGTAGGGGTGTTGTTGCTGTTTGTTACTACTGCTAGCCATTTTATCTCAAAAAATAATTCAAATGTAACTTTAATAATAAAATTTAAAAATCAATTTTAGGAACTAGCTGTCTGGGCCAAAGTGGTTTGACTCTTGTGCTAAGGTAATAATGATTAAGAGTAAGCACTTCCCAACCATTCTGCCTTCCTCAGATTAATGTCTTTATTACTATGAAAACGACCAGAGTCCCTTGGGCTCAGCTTCCCAACCAGAGAGTCAGCCAACCCCACTCTGCTTCTGGCATTCAGCAAGGCCCCAGGCAGCATTCACTTCTGTCACTGAATGTGACGACCTTGCCCTTGCATGTTTGAAAATCCCAAGGAAGGAGAGAGATGGAGATTTTTCTTTTCATATCTGGTAGTTCAGATATTGTTGAAATAATTTAAAAATAGATCATATAAAGTTCACATAGAAGCCAAAAGGAGGAGCTAAACGGGAAACCCCGACAAAATCAGGTGTTCAGATGCTAACAGTGCTGGAATGTAAACGCTGGGAGCAAGCTGTGGTTTGGGCCGTTTCCTCCTGAGATTTGTAGGGAAGTTTGAACAGCCTCCAGCAACCTGCGTGTTTTAATGAAGGCTGTATCATCTTTCATGGATGAAAATTCCTGTGTGTGTGTGTGTTTTTAAAATTTATTTACTAGTAACTAAAAGGGCCTTCTTCTCACCTTTAGTGCTTCCATGCCAGCCTGGATGACAGGAGCAAAGACGGTCTCATTTTCATTAGAGTCTGCAAACATCTCTGGAATCTGGTCCAATAAACTGCAAGAAATGAATGAGCAAAAGGTTTTAAATATTTAGCATATTTGTAATAAACATCAGGAAATAAATCATGAACACTTCAGGCCTAAGTACATATGGTGTTTTTTTTACACTGAACACCTGTGGGTGACTTTCAGAGGTTATTCCTCAAGGAATGATATCCTGGCATGATTTGGCACCAAAATTTATGATTTGGTTGGAACATTTACAAAATCACACTCTATAGATTTTTTTTCTACTTACTACATTTCTGATCTCTTAGGCTATAGATTATGGAACAGTGGCTATATCATCACCAAGTACTCTCATGCACACTCAGGAAATAACTCCCTTGCATTGCCTTCCAGCAAAGAGAAGGGACTGGTAGGGCTGAGTATGTGTACTAAAAAAATTCCTCCTTTTAGATACCAGTCTGCAATGAAAAGAGACAGAACTAACACAAATAACAGAGTTTTATAATCCATGTGTTAAAGCCCCCTTGCTAATGACAAAACAAAATATGTGTGATTGAATCAAAACATTAAAAAAGAGAAAGACAGATTATCATATGATATCACTTGCATGTGGAATCTAAAAAAATGGTACAAATGAACCTATTTACAAAACAGAAATGGTCACAGATGTAGAAAACAAACTTATGGTTACCAAGGGGAGAAAGAGGTGGGGAGGGGTAACTTGGAGATTGGGATGGACACATACACACTACTATGTATAAAACAGATAGCTAATAAGAACCTACTGCATAGCACAGGGACCTCTACTCAGTGCTCTGTAATGACCTACATGGGAACAGAATCTAAAAGAGAGTGGATACAGGGATACGTATAACTGATTCCCTCTGCTGTACGGCAGAAACTAACACACCGTTGTAAACCAACTCTACCCCAATAAAGATTAATTTTTAAAAAACAGACAACTGATTAGGATCTAAATTATAAAGCACTCGATACTTACTTGTGAATCACAGATTGGGATTCTTGATAGCTGACAAGGAAACCATCCAACAGAGGAACAAAGACCTCGCTGACGTCAGTCACCACCATCATCTGGGGCCGTGCCAAAGTGCTCTTTACGTTAAAGAAATGGAGGACTTTGTTGTACGTGATGAAACCTACTCGAAGTGAGGAAGTCTCTTCCTGATCTTCCCTGTGAGAGAGGAAAAAAGGGTTTGACGTTCTTCCATGAATTCCTGAGAGAGTGGCTTCTATGAGAAATTCAGTAAGAACACATTCTATAAAATATACAGAAGACATGTGTAAAGGTTTGGTCTTAATTATCATTTACAGGATATAGATAATACTGAGTCACAGTGGTAGGGGATGGGAGATACTACAAAACTAACTTAAGCTGATTTTAAAAAAAATTCTCAAAAATCTAGGTAAAAAACCAAATAGATATTATGAAAACATGTGCTCATATTTTCTACTATTTATTCTAACCATAGCAATTACAAGGTGCTTTTTTTTTCCCCCTCACAAACAGGCTAGGATTACTACAGTCTTTAGAAACAAAGCTCTCAGAAGTCACCAGAAGGTCAGAGTAACAAACGGCATATCTGAAGCAAGAGAAAGGCATATTCAGATTACAAACAGGACAGCTATTTTTATCAAGAAAGGACTTGCTCCTCCTGTGTGATTTTTTTTTACACATTCTCAAGACTCTCAATAGAAAATGGGCTAGATTTTGAAAGCTATATACCATATAAACATATAGTGTAAATACTAAAATAAATCACATATACGAATTGACAGTGTAATCAATGTAATTCTTATTAGGTAACCATTTGTGATGGTCATGGCTAGAGAATAAAAGCAATAACATCTCCAAAACTGTAACAAAACGTAAAAAAAAAATTTTTTTTTTTAGTAAAAATTTTTTTGAGGAATTCCAGGACAAGGCCTTAATCTTCCTGAAAGGAGTACAAAGGCATGAATATTGCTGTTAAAGTCTATACTGAGTATATTCAGAATTGAGTGGTCTAGACTCGTTTTTATTCTGTCTCTCGTCCCCCTCCCTCCTTCCACACCCCCTGCTAAAAAAACACACCTCGACACCACTGATATTCTTACTCATTTTCAGCAGTGGATATAACATAGTGCTCAGCGGCTACATGAAAGCCATTTTCTTTGACCCTTAGACATCGGTAAAACTTATTCTGCTTCGGGGACAACTGTTGTGAAAAAGAACCTAGTTTGCTCAGTTTCTACATTTTGCACATAGCCTAAAGAGTTACTTGAGTACAAGAGAAAGGACAATGGAAGTGTCCGAAGTTCCCACCGAAGACTTCCCAATTTCCTTGATGTTTCAGCAGAGTACAGGCTGACAAACTATTCACTTTAAACTCTGTTCTAGTTCTTCTCTACTTACTTTGCTAACTGAGGACATTTGCTCTTCATTGTGGCCTTGATAAATGGCCGGGCAGTTTAAATAGATCCTCATAATCCCAAAATCCCTTGGTAAATGTTTACATTTTGGACTCTTGCAAAATTTTTAGAAATGGGAATCCTTATCCCTTGTAGCTACACATACACAGACTTGACACACATACACACACACACACACACCCTCCACAATCTAAACTGTATGACTTTATGCAACCAACGACTATACTATATTGTATCCGTGTTCCCCTTCCCCCTCCCTATTTATTAGAATTTTACTCTTCAAGGCCAAGCACAAATCCTCCTTCTGTGAAGCCTCCTCTGATGCTACCAACCAGAAGTTATTTCCTCTTCCTAAATTTCTACAACTCATTCACATTTGGCTCTTGGTAGAAAGTGCCTTTTAGTTAACATTTCAGGAATCCCTGACAATAAACCAATAAAGGGCAGGGCTCAAGGCTTACACCCTCTGCTCCTGGAGGGTCAAGCACAACGTGGAGAAGAACAGAGGTCTCCTTGAGGATGGATGACTGTCATGATGTGGGACACTGTCTGAGAGGGCAAGTTAGAAACCAAAGTGATAAACTGATTTGTCTGTATCCCTTCTCAGCTCCCGTGGAGTGATGTCGCCTTGGTAGTTTAAAATCAGCCCAGCTGGAAGTATTTATACCACAGGAATGAGCAAACACTACAAATCAAGGCTTTATTTATTTGAGAGCCAGTTTTCCAGCACACCACTGGTTAAGCTCCTATTTCCCAGTAAACCTTTTACTACATAGGGTGAAAAATGCCCAGCAAATCACGAAGGGGATTTATTCCTTTTAATAGTTAATTTGGAGTCAACCAAGGCAAAAGACACAAAAGAAAAATTAAAGAGAAGAATCTGGATTGCTATTCCCCATTGGATTTGGACATTTTTAGTGATGGGAAAAGAGTATCCTGGGATTCATAGGGTTCACTTAAAATCTAATTAACATTTTTTATAAACATCTAATCAGGACAGCTCACATTATTACAAAATAGTAGTAGTGTTTCCATTGGAACAACTCTTTTTAAATTTGAGAAACAAAGAACTATCCTAAAATGTTCTTTTTCAACAGTATAGCTGCACTGTTACGTCATATCCACGAGAAAACAAAACCTCAGTCCCTCCTTCATTTGATTCTACACAAATTTTGTAAAGTTATATAAGGGATATCTTAATAAAGACCATGTTTTGTTCCATTTTTCAATGACCCTTCCCTCAACATTTGCCCCTATTATTATAATGGAATGAATCTGACAGAGCAACACTGAAGATATTAGTAACTGGAAGAACCAGAATATTCCAAAATCAAGCATTTTCAACATCTTAGCTACAGCAGCATTAAAAACAAACAACCAGAAAAAAGTCCGAGAGTTTGATCTGAGTAACGAGTGAAGCACTTCAAATCTTTTCTTTCCTGTTCCAGAGAAGTCAGACAGAAAAGTCTGGCAACCTGGCAATATCAAAGATGCAAATTCAAAGTTAAAGAGTAGGAATGGGCTTTCCCTTTTCAAAAGATTAGCTGAGAGATGAACATACCTTAGATATTAATCAAGACTTATATACTATGCTTTAAAAACACTGCTTTAGTTCACAGAAGTAAATCAAATTGATGGCAATCTTACCATCGAAAATATAAAGTTATACATACACGCAGCCCAAAATAAACTTCAGGGGAGAAAAGAAAAAACAGATTTGTTTTAAAAGATAAAGAAAGAGAAGGTATTTTGGTTTGAATAAGAACTTTCAAGAGAGTTACTTGAAAAGTGGCGGGGAATGGCCAGCAGTATTCTCCCCCCCAACTCGCCATCTCTTGCCAAAGCCACACTTCTGCTCCAATGGGATATAAAGGTCATGATGACACCTAACAGTGTGATTTCATAACTTGTATCAATAGGTTACAAGCTTCATATCATCAGTGTGTTGAAAAGAAACAAGGGGTTGGTGAAGTGACTATGAAAATAGGTTATGAGAAGCTAATTTGAACCAGCTTGAAAAGAGAGAGAGAGAGAGAGAGCGCACTTCCAGAAATTAGAGTAGTTTGCTTTCATACAACTCAAGTTCAAAATTCAGATGTAGTGTTAAAGCAGCCCTGGGGGAGGTCTGTGATCAAATATGCCATTTTAGGCAGAAAGTCCATACTTGTCAAGTGTCCCTGAGAATGAGGTCACAGAAACTATAGTCACAATAGTCGGCAGGCGTCAGAGGCCTTTCTTTTGCCCCAGCTTCAACTTGCTCCCAGCTCATTCTTCATTGTAGAATTCAGTTTGAAATCACCTCAATGTTTTTTAAACATCCCCACTGCTTTTCCAAACCATCCTTGAGAATATTATGACTTCAGCTTCATGGATACAAACAAAACTACTCCTGGGAGGTCCAGAGTTCGCTCAACTGAGCCTCACAGGCAACCCAAGCACCAGCCACGTGTGGAACAAATACAGAGGAGTGGGCACCCGAGGACCTGAGGAGACCTAGGGGCTGCGGACAACTCGCCCCTCAAAGCATCCCCGTCCAGAACAGAGGTTGCTTATGTTCAGAACATAGGGAGGGGTGGAAGATGCTGAGACTGGTGCAGACACTAGGTTTCAGACAGACAATCTTTTCTAACCTCTTTTATTTTCTTAAGCATGTCATCTGCTCATAAAGGAAAGCTTTCTCCCTGCTCACAAGTCTCCTTACTAGAAGCTAGTTCCCAGCCTAAACAACTAGTTTATACACGATAAAACATAGTCATGTTTTCTAATATACCTTTCCACCTTTCTTTTTATGTGCTGCCCCCTGCAACAGCAGGACAAATGATGTACCCTGTGCCCTTAAGTTACAGGACATAGAGGCAGGAAAGCTGCAGAGGGGTTAGACAGGGTACTATAAGGGCAAAAGGGAATTTGGCCAAAAAGCCACGGGGCCTGCCATGAGACAACAGTTCAGTTTCCTGGCATCCCTTAGAACTCTCTACCACGCCCAGCAACCTACCCGTTTCTGCTGGAAAATCAATGTTTTTGAAAAGTGAATAACAGACTTCCAAGGCCTTTTCCACCACACTGCTGGGATTCTCCTTATAATCTAGAATGGATTTTTTGAATGTTGTTTACCGTGGCATTATTTCTTATCAGTTGTGTTTCTTTTGCTTTGTACAAAAGATCACTCTGATTTTTTAAGGTTTGATGCTGTTTATAATTGTTTATAAATTATAAACAATTATCCGATGTCCCCATTAGCAAAAGAGACCAACGGGCCATTCAGCACTTGTTTTCTGGCCAATATACTAATTCAGCAATATCGTATGAGTTACAAAAAGAATGGCAGTTCCCTTACTTCGGAAGTTTTTCCAGCACAGTCTTCAGTTCTTCACATATGAGCTTCACAAGTCCATTCTTAATGTTACTATAAGAAACATCAATCATGAAGATAAAGGCTGGTGGGTTGGGAGGCTTATTCTTCTACAAGAAAGCAAACAAGTCACACACATATAATTATAATGTACATACATTTCATAATCAAATTAAAACCCCCAGAAACTCTTTAAGGTCATCAGACATCTCATTTAATATAACGTGTGGAATTAAATCATTTTCTGGAACAGTCTCTGATGCTGTAAAAAAGATAAAAGCTGTTTATTTTCCAGGCTATGACCTGGGTCCCACTATTGAGTTAGACAGGATTATGACAGCTAGCAGAGAAAGGCTCAGAAGACCTTATTACCACAATTCCCCAAAGGTGAGTACGGTCTTGTGGCAACCTCGCTTAGAACATTCTGCCTTAGGGGAAGAAATATGTCTGGAACCCTGGCAAACTGTGGCCCCAAATAGTACAAAACTATAATTAGTGTTTGTTTTTGAAACTGAAGTAAAACTTCATTAACTTGATGTCACCATTTTCAACTCTCTTCCTTTATAAGCTCTTCAAAGATATGAAATTAAATACTAAAATATAATTGTATACTTAAAAAATTGTGCTGTATTATTAAATATGTACCTGTTCCTTACATATTTATGGTAAAAAAAAATTGAATACTGGGCCTTTTCTCTGTTTAAAACAATCACTACAACATAAGGCAGCTGCTACATAAATGTTTTGTAGCTTTTGGTCCCTTTACTGGCTGGTGTTCAAACAGCTCTTAGGAAGCAATTCTTCAGTTGGATCTTACAAGATATTTAGAAAATAGAACCACAGGCAAACAACTTTAGTGACTCACACTAGAGAGTAAAGAATTAAGGCTAATCTTTGTGATAAATGAAAAAAACATTCTAGATTAAATTTTAATTGTTACAATTATAAAATGAGATGACACTATCTCCAAATTAAGTTACTAATTCATCCTATGTCCACTATAGGGCTAGATGTAACGTTCCTCTAATAAAAGTCTTTCATTTGAAAAAAGGAAAAAAATTGTAGGACTTGAAAATTATTAACCTGAAAACTTCATTGCTTTGCCACATCCAAAATCAGACCAACGAAGAAACATAAGAACTCTGTTGCTGTCTACATGAGCAATGATTTTTTAAAATCAATTAATTAATGTATTCATTTTTGGCTGTGCTGGGTCTTTGTTGCCGCACGTGGGCTTTCTCTAGTTGCGGCCAGTGCGGGTTACTCTTCGTTGTGGTGCGCGGGCTTCTCACTGCAGTGGCTTCTCTTGTTGCAGAGCACGGGCCCTAGGTGCGCGGGTTCAGTAGTTGTGGCTCGCGGGCTCTAGAGCACAGGCTCAGTAGTTGTGGCGCAGGGGCTTAGTTGCTTCATGGCATGTGGGATCTTCCCGGACCAGGGCTTGAACCTGTGTCCCCTGCACTGGCAGGCGGATTCTTAACCACTGCACCACCAGGGAAGTCCCGTGAGCAATGATTTTTATTGCAAACCATTCCTGATTCCCACCTAATCTAATTCATAACAGACACTTATGCTGATTTACATAGAATGAAAGTAACAATCGTTTCCACTAATTAAACCAAAACCTGTGACCAATCCAAATGTGGCATACCATTCTTACATTCTCTCCTAAGTGCAGCATCACCAGTTCCCCACTGAATATTTTTGATATCTCCAACCTACACGTTTCTACAGAATGCTTCACCGTAACTTGTTTTCTATGCATGCAAAACTAATACATCACTCCTCTATAAATAACATTCTCTTCCAATATCTCTATCAATAACATCACTACATGTCAACCCAAAGGCTTGAAAACATGAAATTAGATTTGACTATTCCTTTTCTTTCCATCACCAAGTCACACTGATTTATTCTTTCAAAATGCTTCTTTCACATGTTTTACCCCATCCCCACTCTTAACCACCCGGAAGTCTGTCATCCTGCACCTAGACAACTGTACTGGCTTTATCCCTGGCTGCCTTAATCGATCACTCTACCCATTCAATCCAGCTGGCTTTGTCCGGCCAACCTCAGCACGCATGAACTCTATAACCTGGTTTGCCGTGACATCTTGAAGCTCACAGATCTCCTGGCCGAAAACTACAGTGATCTGAAATAAAACCCGGCTCTCATCCTCAATCTCTCTTCTCTCTGCAATTTTCGGCCTGGCAGACCACTTTCCCTTTTTCAGCTGCCGAGGCACCGTGGTGCCATTTCCTCTCCCACTTTTCTGACTGCTGCTTCTGTTTTTCATTTTGTTATCTTTCTCCAAAGGATACCCTCTTCTCTTTCCTTACCACATGCTCCATCACAGAATCTCATTTGCTCATTTTTAACCAGCACCTCTCTGTAGGCGACCCCTCAGATTCTCTCCGCATGGTGGGTCTTCTGAGCTCCCGACCAGCATTCCCATCAACCACAGCACACCTCCACAGCAAGGTCCCGCCAGCACCTTACACTCAAAATCTTAGAAGTGAAGACAACATTTCTCCCACTATGCTGGCCTATTCTACAAGGAACTTACAGAAAGTATGATCCTCCAGAATGCTGTGGGCTTGACGCCTCATCTCCTCTGTGGAATTGTTCATGCCCCTTGCTATCCACACCTAGTTAATTGTGAAGCCCTCAGCGGCTCCTTCTTGCTCCAGTACCCAAATTCAGACCCTCATTTTCATCCTTTTTAAAAACTATTTTCAACTGTGGTAAAATACACAGAACATAATTCACCATCTTAACCATTTTTAAGTGTACAGTTCACTGGTTTCAAGCACATTTACGTTGTTGTGCAACCGTCACCACCATCCATTTCTAGAACTCTTTCTATCCTGCGGAAACGGAAACTTTGTACCCTTTAAACAATCATTTACCATTTCCCCCCCTCTCCAGCCCTGGGAACCATCTTTCTACATTTCTACTTTCTGTCTCTATGAATTGGACTACTCTAGGTACTTCATAAAAGTAAAATCATACAGTATTTGTCGTTTATGTGATTGGCTTATTTCTCTTAGCATAACGTCCTGAACATTCATCCGTGTTGTGGCATATGTCAGAATTTCCTTCCTTTTTAAGGCTTAATAATATTGCATGGTATGTATATTCCACATTTTGTTTATGCGTTCATCCATCTATGGATATTTGGGTTGCTTCTACCTTTTGGCTATTGTGACTAATGCTATTATGAACATGGGTGTGAAAATCTCTCTTTGAGACTCTCTTTTCAATTATTTTGAGTATATACCTAGAAGGAGAATTGCTGGATCATTTGGAAATTCAGTCTTTAATTTTTTGAGGAATTGTTATATTACCCTCATTTTCTCTTGTTTCGACTACTACATTAACTTTTTTTTTTTTAACATCTTTATTGGAGTATAATTGCTTTACAATGGTGTGTTAGTTTCTGCTTTATAACAAAGTGAATCAGTTATACATATACATATGTTCCCATATCTCTTCCCTCTTGCGTCTCGCTCTCTCCCACCCTCCCTATTCCCCTCTAGGTGGGCACAAAGCACCAAGCTGATCTCCCTGTGCTATGCGGCTGCTTCCCACTAGCTATCTATTTTACGTTTGGTAGTGTATATATGTCCATGCCACTCTCTCACTTTGTCCCAGCTTACCCTTCCCCCTCCCCATATCCTCAAGTCCATTCTCTAGTAGGTCTGTGTCTTTATTCCCGCCTTACCCCTAGGTTCTTCATGACATTTTAATTTTTTTCTTAGATTTTATATATGTGTTAGCATATGGTATTTGTCTTTCTCTTTCTGACTTACTTCACTCTGTATGACAGACTCTAGGTCCATCCACCTCACTACAAATAACTCAATTTCATTTCTTTTTATGGCTGAGTAATATTCCATTGTATGTATGTGCCACATCTTCTTTACCCATTCATCCGATGATGGACACTTAGGTTATTTCCATCTCCTGGTTATTGTAAATAGAGCTGCAATGAACATTTTGGTACATGACTCTTTTTAAATTTTGGTTTTCTCAGGGTATATGCCCAGTAGTGGCATTGCTGGGTCGTATGGTAGTTCTATTTTTAGTTTTTTAAGGAACCTCCATACTGTTCTCCACAGTGGCTGTACCAATTCACATTCCCACCAGCAGTGCAAGAGTTTTCCCTTTTCTCCACACCCTCTCCAGCATTTATTGTTTCTAGATTTTTTGATGATGCCCATTCTGACCAGTGTGAGATGATATCTCATTGTAGTTTTGATTTGCATTTCTCTAATGATTAATGATGTTGAGCATTCTTTCATGTGTTTGTTGGCAATCTGTATATCTTCTTTGGAGAAATTTCTATTTAGGTCTTCTGCCCATTTTTGGATTGGGTTGTTTGTTTTTTTGTTATTGAGCTGCATGAGCTGCTTGTAAATTTTGGAGATTAATAACTTCCAATACCTACCTCCCTACCTCCAATCTCCCTCCTCTCATTATACAGACTGCTATCAGAATAAACTATCCAAGGCACAAGATAGATCCCAAGGCTACTACTGCCTCTGAGGACAGGAAGTTTACTGAGTCCCCAGAGCCAAGCACAGAGCATGGCTCAAGAGAGCCCTCAATACTGTTAGCTGAGTGAATGAATGTGTAGATGGATGGATGAATTAATGGAAACAACTCCCACTTTGCCTTTAATTGTCCTCAAGGCCTACTGAATTAGTACAATCCTTCAATGGCCTGGCATTTGAGACTCCCCATAATACTCATTTAGCAAACACGTATAAAAGCCTAAGAGATCAAAGCTCTGATGCCAAGCCTAGTGGACAATAAAAGGATAGTCTGTGTTTCAAAACAATTTCCCAGCTTTACTTCCTATTATGCCCCAATACACATTCCTCCAACTAATTTAAGTGTTTGCCATTTTCAAAACATTTTCTATCCACAAGTCCCAATCTAGTGGGTGTGGGCCAAGAAAAGTATTTCCTTGGCTGGAAAAGTATTTCATTTGGCATAGTGTTTTAAAAAATATTTGAATTTGAATGTGCTTTGGGGGAAGGGGGAATATACGCTCCAACTATCCTAGTCTCTATACTAGGTCCCCATCACTCATCTACAAAGCCCCCCATAGCCCCTGAAGAAATTGGAGTAAGTTGCAAATACCTCTGAGAAACTGTTTCTGCTTACCATTTAGTTTCCACGTCTCTGCTCGTGGTTTAACCAACTCAAATGTCACTTACTCTTAGAACCCTTACCTGATTCACCAAATCATAAATTATTGCTCATCTGTTTTCTTATGGCACTCTGACTATTCTATTCTTACAGCATTTATCATATTATTTATATCATAATTATATACTTTAGTTATCAGGTCTATGCATGGTAAGGACTTTGAGATCAGGTTCATATTCTTGCTCATCTTATTATCACTCACAAACACAGCCAAAGTGCCTTGGACATGCTAGGCATATAATAAATGTCAAAGTGAACTAAAATTAAGTGGAGAAACTACATTTTTATCTAGGAAAAAAAAAGCAGGCTGGCTTGGAATGAGATTTTACCTTTCAGGTACACTTTATATGTAGATAGATATTTTCTATAAACTTCTAAGTGAAAAACTGTCAGTTATTAGACAGAGCTGGGTCTTTTTTTCCAGGGGAACTCCATGGTGATTTTGTAAATACATGCCTACATATCCATAGTGATAGAGAAATAGGGGTTCTGTGGTCATTTTCTACATGTATGGCCTGAGGTTGGTACTTAACCTCTCTAAGCCTCAGTTTCCCCACATCATGGTGATACTCACCACATGAGGTCACTATGAGAACTAAATGATACAATACATAGAAAGCACTTAGCACAGAGCATCACACATAGTGAATGTTTAATGAATGTTAATTCTATTATCTAAAATTGGCATTAAGATTATCTAAAATGAACAGGAAAAATGTTATTTTGTAATTCTCCTTTAAGTTTGTATGGTATTAAAAAATACACATACCAATTATCTAAGCTCTTATTCATCACCCAAATCCCTAAGGCAATTCATTATTATTCTTCATTTACATTTTAAGGTATAATTAAATTTGAAGATATTAAGAGTTCTTTTATTATGAACCTTATTTGGAATAATAAAAGGAAGATTAACCTTACAAAAAACTCTCCAAAATGTACAGTTTTTATTTGGTTCCTGGCCTGCTCTGTGAGCTTTCCCATCAATTAGACATCTGGAACATTTCCAGATAAAAGAGTTTGAAGATACTGAGACTTTTGTTCCCAGAAATAGATTTGACTCCCTGCCTAAGTTTCTGCTAAGAAAAGCATAAAATCAAGATAATATAGCCTTTTTGGCAGAGAACTGGAAAGTCAGAGCATAGTTAGATTTACACTACGGTTGCAAAAATGAGTGAATAAATTTTCCATCACTAGATACAACGGCTTCATTACATTTAACTAGAACTAGATACAACGGCTTCATTACATTTAACTAGAACTAGATACAACGGCTTCATTACATTTAACTAGAACTAGATACAACGGCTTCATTACATTTAACTAGAACTAGATACAACGGCTTCATTACATTTAACTAGAACTAGATACAACGGCTTCATTACATTTAACTAGAACTAGATACAACGGCTTCATTACATTTAACTAGAACTAGATACAACGGCTTCATTACATTTAACTAGAACTAGATACAATGGCTTCATTACATTTAACTAGAACTGCAGATGTTTATGTTCTGCCTGACCATTCTCCTTCAGTCCACAACAGTAAAGGACAAATAAACTGTCCAAAAGTAACTGGCATTTTAGGACATCTTTTTGTTGTTTTGTTTTTTTCTGTGCCTGAAATAAATCATTTGTACCAAAAATGTTCTTATGTTTCCCAAAGTATGTTCAAATGTTACAGTTAAAACTAATAAAGTGTTAATACTTCTTTAATAACTAGTTGAAAAACTCATGCAAAATACTAAAATAAATGCAAAACGTATGTTAACTGGAAAACATTTTAAAACTCACTCAGTTGAAAAAACTAGTTAGGAATAATGTTCTTTGTAATTTATATTCAATACAACATGGACTGGTCCCCTAGCAAATATCTAGGAAAGAAATCTGTGGGTCAGAGGCTATTTTCTGAGGACTGGGCACTAGGAGGCATTCATTTGTGGAAAAGGAAGTAAGTCAGAATGATTGTTTCTTCAAGTCTACACAGGTACTTCAGATACAAGCTGAAATCTGAACCAATCCTCACGAAGATATTTTCAAATCACTGAAGAATTTGAAAGATATTCAAGGTATCCATAATGATGTCACTATCACGATGACGCTGGAGAAGGGAAACAGCCAGCCCTGGGAATAGCGACCCACCTGCAAATTCATTCACTCATTCACTCGCTCATTCATTCATCCACATGCATTGATCAGCTGCCTATGCTGTGGCAGGCACTATGATAGATGCTGTAAAGACAGCTAGGACAAGATTCTCGTCCCCAAGGATATCAGAATCTAGGAAGAGGGAAAATATAGGAAGATTTAAATTCTATGGGGATAACTGCTAAAACAGACATATGGACCAAATTATATGGGGGAAAAAATCAGAAGATTTAGTAAATACCAACCACGATGAAGTCAGAGAAAGGTGTGTGCACATTCACACACACTCACATAAAACAAAATTCCAGCCAGGGATTAGAGAATAAGTAGGAGTTTGCTAGGTGGGGTACGTATAGATGTAACAGGAGGATGGAAAGGTAGTTGGGTCAAAAAAGCATCTTAGATAAAAGCATGGAGTTGTACAGGGGAGTGATGTGTTCAGAGTACATGAACCAGAATTTTCTACAATTGAAGACGTAGCTAAGGTGGTAGCTAATGGTCTTATAAAGAAACTTAAATTTTTGAATTTAGTTTTTTAGATTAAGGTAGTGGGGGGAGTCTCATGGTTACGTTTTAAAGCAAGGAAACCAGAGGCCAGGATCCCAGGCTGCTGAAACAGTCTCAGGGAGACTCTGAGAGCCTAAATCACTGCGATGACAGCTGGAGTGGAGAAGGAGCTACAGAAACACGTCAATAGTCTTACTGACCGTATCAGCTGAGCTTCTGCCTTGGAAGGGAAATTTTTCTGAGATGATTGACAGAACAAATAAGGCAGAGGCACTATATGAAACTGCTGCATTAAGAACCTAGCGGAGGGACTTCCCTGGCAATCCGGTGGTTAAGACTTGGCCTTCCGATGCAGGGGGTGTGGGTTCAATCCCTGGTCGGGGAGTTACGATCCCACGTGCCTCGCATCCAAAAAAAACCAAAAAACATAAAACAGAAGCAATACTGTAACAAATTCAATAAAGACTTTAAAAATGGTCCACATCAAGGGACTTCCCTGGTGGCACAGTGGTTGGGAATCTGCCTGCCAATGCAGGGGAAACAGGTTCAAGCCCTGGTCCAGGAAGATCCCACATGCCATGGAGCAACTAAGTCTGTGCGCCACAACTACTGAGCCTGCGCTCTAGGGCCCGTGGGCCACAACTACTGAAGCCCGCGCTCCTAGAGCCCGTGCTCCACAACAAGAGAAGCCACTGCAATGAGAAGCCCGCACACCGCAACGAAGAGTAGCCCCCGCTCACTGCAACTAGAGAAAGCCCGTGCACAGGAACGAAGACCCAACGCAACCAAAAATAAATGAATGAATAAATTTATTTTATAAAAAAATGGTCCACAACAAAAAAAACTTAAAAAAAGAAAGAAAGAAAGAAAAAGAACCTAGCATCACATTCTATCTGAAAGGGACATACAAATGAAATTATCATTATTATATATATATTTTTTGGCTGTGTTGGGTCTTCATTGCTGTGCACGGGCTTTCTCTAGCAGCGGTGAGCAGGAGCTACTCTTCGTTGCGGTGCGTGGGTTTCTCACTGCAGTGGCTTCTCTTGCTGTGAAGCACGGGCTCTAGGTGCACAGGCTTCAGTAGTTGTGGCACGTGGGCTCAGTAGTTGCAGCACATGGGCCCTAGTGCACACGGGCTTCCATAGTTGCAGCTCGCGGGCTCTAGAGCGCAGGCTCAGTAGTTGTGGCGCACAAGCTCAGTTGCTCCACGGCATGTGGGATCTTCCTGGACCAGGGCTCGAACCCATGTCCCTTCCGTTGGCAGGTGTACTCCCAACCACTGCACCACCAGGGAAGTCCCTATTTTTTCTTTCTGCCACCATTTTTTAGTTTTTAAAGATGATCACTGCAGTGGATGGTCTGGCTACTTAATCATGTTAACAGCCTAGGAGGATTGATCTGTGTCTTAAGACATTTCTACATCCCTGTGGCACCACCCGAATGGTTTGTCTGTGAATCAAAGGTCAGTTCATGACATATAAAAGTAATTCACTTGTATCTGACATCCATATATAAACACTTGAAGTCCTGGGAACACTTACTCTGCAGTAATCCAAAGTAGCAACATATTCATATGATCCTAGAGATAGTTCTGGCTTCTCATAGTGGTCCAGTCTTCTTCCGATGTGGTCCAGATGTTGGAAATAGAATGGTGGAACTAATAAAAACAAAATAGGAAAGGAAATCTTTTATTTTTACAACACAGACAATTTAGTAAGTTCTCAAAATTTATTATGGGAAGAAAGGAGTTAGTATAAGAAAAAAAATATTTTAGTATATTCTAAATATCCACTACTAAAAAGCATGTCTTAGAAAGAATAAGGGTTTTCTAAAATATCTTCTTGACCCTTCTGCAAATTATTGATGACAAAGAATCATTAATGACTTGGATCGTTACAGAGAAATAGTGGATACAAGTACTGGCGTTTTAAAATTGTCACAACCAAAATTTAATTGTCCCTATTTAATTACCTCTTTTAAAAGGAATTTTGACTTTTCTAACTATTTAACAATAAGCAGGTAATTGGTCCAGAATTTTCCTCAGAATATTAGAAACAGAAGTCTACACACACAGAGAAAAGAAAGACTGGTTTACTATCTTCTTATTTGGACCGTATTATTAACAATAATGTTTATTATCCTTTAGTTAAGAGATGTCTTCAGCCATGGGTAGTTTGCATGGTAATCTTTAATGTTTGGGCTTCAGAGTGGAAAGGATTACTGTATTTGGGAAAGAATACACCACTAAGACCTCAGCTGAGGAACTCTTAATTTGACTCAAATGTCTAAGAAGGTTAGTTCTGGCAAAGCGCTGGAAGTCATCCAATAGCATAGGAACACTTATGAGTCACACACCGAACACTTGGACAAATATGGCCTGGTATCTCTGTGAAAATGAACTCCTGTTGCCTTGAGATTAATACAGCTGGCTGTTAAACCACTGACAATAGAAGTATTTAGAATAAGCAGTAATGCTCTGGTTTTAAGTGTTTCGTAAGGAACATTTTCATTTGTAAAACCACAGAAGTAATGACCTGTTTTAAAACCAATAACTCAGTATTCTTTATTTTCAGTTGTGAACTAACACATGGGTTACAATAGGACTGTTTTCTTAGTTTTGCCTTAAGAAAATAATCACCAAGGCTTGATTTTTTTTCTATTTTCTTAGCATATCATGGCCACTTCTTTTTAAACAAGTTTTATAAGATTCATATGTACATATGGATCTCTGAATTAGGAAAATTCAATGTCTTGAAAAGATTATGGAAGTGGGAAACTGATAGTCTTGACTAAGCTAAGAAAGCTATGGGGGCCTTAAACTGCTACTTTATTACATTTAGATGCGATGGAGGACGCTGCACTGGCTGTTCCAGGATGTATGGGTGGTACTTTCTACAGCTCCTGTAATTTATTTTCACACATCTGCATGTAAGATGTGAAAAAATTCCCCCTTAAAATCAATTAATTTTAGGGGGAATCAAATCAATCAAATCAACTCAATTTAATTTTAGCATTTAATATTATCTGCCATGTTTTATAAACCAGAATTCAAGTCTCCCCCGAGTATCACGAGTATCACGAGTATCGAGTATCACGAGTATCGAGTACCACGAGTATCACGAGTATTACAAGTATCACGCACAGCCACACGATACTCGTCTTCCAGCGTGTCTTTTGGCCTCATGTGCTTCCCACTGTGTAATCTCTGGACACTTCGAAGGGAAACAGAGTGGAGCCCTGTGACCAAGGCCGGTGGGTTCTTTCTAACTCCAACAAACCTCTGTCTTCTTTCAACCTAAATGACGAATGCAGGCATCTGTGTCAATCTAAGGGAGTCTGGCTTTCTTGCAGGAACTAATATTGGAGAAAATGAACATGGCAGCTTCCTAGGCGTGGATATCAAGGGAGGGGAATTTACTGTGTAGAAACACAGGAACTCTGTGTGGTTTTTCTCTACTAGGAAGTGGCAGGGCCTTTTAAGGTTCTGAGCTGACACTTTGGGCGTTAAGCCAGAGGGTCACCCCAAATTGAAGATCCTAGATGCTCTAAGTGGATAGATGCTGAACAAATTTCTGATCAACTTGCTAAGAAGGTTGAAGGCTTGAGTGAAGACAGTGGAAATCTGGTGACCTTGGTGGAGGCATTTATCAAAATGCTTCAGGAGAGGCCTCTGCCGTCTCGTGACTTTTTTCCTCCAAAACTAAAGCCCCGGGAAGTGCACGGTCACAGGGTTCCTGAAATCCAGGTCCCAAGATTGTGTGGCAGCCAAGGATTTGGTTGTAGATTTCATCCAGGATGAGAGATGGAGTAAGATCTTCCTTAGAAAGAAAAGTAAGGGTGGAGAACGAACAAGGTCTGGTCTCACTAGTGTATCCAATTTGCACTGAGTAGGTGCCACAGGTGGAGCAAGGAAACAGACCTCCCAAGAGGACCACGACCCAGTCTTTGAGATGAGGCTGGAAACCAATGAATCCACCCCACAGCAAGGCATTTTTAAAGGTCTTTGTGAGTAAGCCTCACCATGTCAGTCTCTGGCACTGGGAGTTGGGCAAAGCCATGGACTGTGATAAGGGGGCGGGTAAACAAGGAGACCAGCATTGCTCTCCCACCAGAGCACACACAGGAACCGAGGGGCCAAGAACGCCGTGACACAGGCAGAAAACTGCCTGAGCTCCCTTTTCATCAAGGAGCAGCCAGCAGCCACAGGCTCCTGGGCAGAGTGCTGTACGTTCCTCAGATCTAGTGCCCTGGAGGGAAGGATGTCTACAAAGGTAAGAAACAGAGGAAAACACATAAAAGACTCATGCTCTCATAATCATGTGGTTCTAGAAAAACTCTACAAATGTAAACGAATCCGGGAATGTTCTCAGCCTGAGAATGTGCTTCATTTGACACCAAAGAATTAAAAAGAGAGACATGTTATAGATATAATGAATGTAAACACTTTTGGCAAGCTTGCAGTTTTTTCCAACATCTATGAATTCATACCAGGATGAAATTGAAAATACAGTGAATCTGGGAAAGCCCTTCATAATAAAGTTTTTTTTCTTTTTTAAACAATCTGACATTCATATTGGAGGAAAAAACCCATATAGGTGTTAAAGCCCTTAGCTATACCTGAGCTTTTCCTAAATACTGATGAACTTATTCAAGAATAATTCGGAGGAATGGTGAAAGATGGAACAATCTCTCAAGTTTATCATCTGTAAACGTAGATAAAAGACAGTTCTGTGTAATTTCCCTGAAGGGAAGCCAACCAGAACACCCTCAGCTTAGGACATCATATCCAAGCCCCTCCTACTCTCATATAAATGCGTGAGTCTCACAGGGAAGTTGCTATGTTTCTTATAAAACTCAAAAATAGGGAAGTCACTTAATTTCTCAATTCCTTTCCACAAAGCCTCAGTTGGAGGCAAAATGAAATTTTACCTCTTATGTTTACAGAAGATAAACCTCAGAGATTGTTCCCTGTCTCATGATTCCTTTGAGTTATTCTTGAGGGTGTTTAGGAAAAGCTCAGGTCTAACTAAGAGCCTTAACAGACATACATTTTTTCCTAAGCTAAGAAGTACAATATGTTCCATTTACTACAGAACTTTCCCTGGGGGCACGTGCTGGCGCCACTTACCGTCATTCACGCAGCTGCAAAATCCACACTGGTACCTCCTTCCTCCTTCAATGAACTGCATGAATGGGCACATGTAGGCTTTGCACCTGTTGCATCTGACTGGTCCAGTCTCCCCATGATTTACCAAGTAGAGGGGCGTCTACAGGAAGCAAGCACAAGTAAGAGACATGTGGGTACAGGATTTCTAGGTTATTCTAAATAACCAAGGTTATTTCAGAAGTCCTACGTATTAATTGTAATTTGAAAACTCTGGACTCATTAAGGAATTCAACTCTTAGTGTTCACCCGGGGAGTAAGGTTGCCTCTCTTGGTACCTTGTGGAACTCAAGGCACTACCCAAACAAAAATTAATTTAAATGTACATGTAATTAATAAGCATATGTGTACATTTATGTATATGTGTATTTACCCACGTGTGTGAAGACAGAGAAAAAATACCATGATGGTAGTAACAGTTAATAAAGCTTATGTTGGAAACGTCCCGGACACCGTGTATCACATATTTTGCTAAGTTTGTTCATTAGCTATAAATAAAGAAGGAGGAACTGGGTCTGATTTTAAAAGCTCTGGTTTGAAAGAAAAAAAAACAGAGCAGGACTTCCTTGGTGGTCCAGCAGTTAAAACTCTGTGCTTCCACTGCAGGGGGCGTGGGTTTGATCCCTGGTCAGGGAACTAAGATCCCACATGTCACAAAGAGCACCCAAAATATTTATAAATAAATAAACAAACAAATAAAAGCTCTAGTTTGCATAGTGGTATGCCACTTAGCTAATTCCATCACAGTATATAAAATGTTTCTTCAAAAATGCAACTCTCTGAAGAAATATGCAATAATGTTCACTTATTTAGGCAAGGAGGCTGATTCTGCCTTTTCTGTTTCTTTAATCCCAGGACAAAACGCCTCATGAAGTACTTTCAACGTGGCTGGTCATGCTTTGCCAGAACAACAAAATAAATATTTCAATTGCTTCTTCCTCACAAACATGCATAGAAACACATCTTTTTACAGCTTGAAAGTGAAAAAACTCAGCATTAGAAGTCTGCCTTGTTCCTCAACACTTCCAGCTTTCAGAATAAAACCACATAGATTCTTTTTGCTTTTATAAATCTCCTTAAAGATAACATTTCTGGAAAAGCTTGACAATTACAGGGTTTGGCACATCAACCAAGTTTTTCTTTAAAGAAAAAAATGTAAATAAAGCAGATTGCTGTTTCATGGAGACTTGAAGAGCAGGAGGAAGGTGTCGATGAAGTGGGGTCATAAGGCCATTTTCTGCCATTTTCTTGGGGGAAAAAAAAAGAAATAAGAGAGAGAGATCTACTGTCTGTCGCTGCCCAGATGTTCAGTGTGAAAACTAATCCATTGCTGAGGTTTCAGAAATGAGTTGTGAGATCTCAAGAGTAGGAAAACATAGATAGTAGAATACATAAAAGAATCAGGAAAAGGATAAAAAAAAAATACATTCAGAATCACTCTCTCTGCACTGCCCTCTCCCCCATCTCTTGCCTCAAGGAAGCCAGAAGATGGATTGGACTTTCTTATTTCTGGTCTCTTCTGATCTGTACACATGGCGTAGCTCTGGTGTCCCATGGACAGGGTTGTGACAGGATTAAATGAGGAAGCCATGTGCAGGACAGACTACTAAGCCTGGCATAACTAACTGTTGTTACCACATCTGTACTGAACAGCCTTTCCTCCAAACCACTCAGCTCAGGAGAGAGTGTATATTTAATAGGACAGTTACAGTCTGATAAGTGTGAGATAGGCTTGAGTTTCTAAAGGCATTTATTTATATAAACTTTCAAATTAGCTACCTTGTTACTGTAAAATGTTACTGCAAAAAATGATCTAGAAGACAGGGAATCTACCTTGCTGGAGCTTTTGATAGTATCTGATGGTTACAAAAGTTGACAGGTAGAGCAGATTTTAAAGCCATTCTAGGAGTTTGATTTAAATACATATATATATTCAAATATTGACATATGCAATACTTTTTTAATATAAATTTTTTGTTTGAAAAGCATAAAGTGATGACTGTGTATCTTCTTCAACTGGTAATAATAAGAAATAACCTGAGGGGACAAAAGGGAAGCAAACAGAAAGATACTGGTACCGACAAGAGATTCTTAGGACAGTGAACAGAGAATCAGAATAAGAAGTGAAAGACAACAAAAAATGTAACAATAAGGTAGCTTTTTCTGGGTCAGAAATCCAGACATCGGTCATGACTTTGGTTGCTGCTCTGTTCTACAGCTTCAACCTCGCAGCTGAGGAGATGATTTCAAGAGAGTTAAACTAGGGTTAAAGCCTGCAATGTGCATGAACTCCAGCCAAGTTTACTTCTCTCATCCTTTTATTTTCAAAGAGTTCAAAGGCTATAATTAATTCCCTGAGACACTTTAGAAACAAAATCTGATGCAATTATTTGCTAGACAAAGCAGAGGTAATGGAAGGAAAATTAACCTTATTTTTACTGATATGATTTACTGAAAGACAGGCCCAGCCTAAAATGACTGTGAAATTGTCGGCAGCTACCACCTAAGCATTCCAGTCCTGGCAGATTCAAACTTGCAGAACGGAAAATGAATGTCTAGTAACAAACTGGAGTCCAGTAATGACTGTATCGAGGCTGTGAAATACGCCTGCATTTTTTCTATTTTCACTCTTCTGGAAACTGGATGATGGATAGGTAAGGAAGGTTCTCAGACAACTGAGGTGACAGTAAAGAATGTTAAAAGCTTTTTAACTGTTTGTATTTTCTTTTTGGGCAACAGGACAAGGGTTTCCAAATTACGCTGTCTTGTTTCATCTCTCTTAGGCTATGCTGAAGGCCATCAGAGATTTTTCTTTGCTGTCTCCAGATGTCTGTTATCTGCTCTACAGTAGCGTGCATGAGCTCTTAAATAGCTAATCTCACTTTTCTTCTGAGTTCAACTTCAGTGTAGATACGGCTTTAAAAAAAAAAATCACATTACTTTCCAAAAAGTTGCCTACGTTTTTTTTCTTCTTCTTACCAAGGGCATTATATTATACTTACCTCGGAGCTATTTTCAGACTTTGCAATTTTGTTTATAAGTGTGTTTTAATCTTTTGGCCTCTGGTATATTCCTGCCTGCTCTTTCTTTTCTGTGCTTCTCTTAAATGGAAAAAGTAAAAGGATGGAGAGCCTTGCTCTAAAACCTTCATCTGCCTATTCTTGGCTCTGGTCCTGTGTGGCATGAGTTTATATAACATGTAAGTGATGGGGATGCTGGGGAAAGAAGAGGGAGGAGAATAATATTTGAATCTTTGGCTTGTATTTTGGGACTACCAGGGTTATGCCAAATACTTTATTGGTAGTAGTTTTAATTAAGATGCTTTAATTGAATAAAATGTATCTCTCTTTTGTGCATATGTAACACCATGGTCGATTCTGGAGAACAAGGAAGAATATAATTCATTGAGAAATTAGGTTCAGTGGTAAAACTTTTGGTTATTATTCCGCGTAAAAGGAGTAGATAACAAAATGTATCAATCAACAACTCCTCGGCACTACTAATACAATTTTTAAAGTTTTCCTGTATTTACATATTACCAGTTGTCTAAGTATTACTGCCATTCTCTTTAACATCTGTGCATTCGGTGCTGGGTATGCTGTGTGCCTTGGTGGGGCATACAGTCCAGCGGGATAGAAAGACATTAAACAAACAAGCAGGCAAACATGCGATTAAAAGAGCAAGGCCAGAGTAGAAAGAACAGTTGCGAAATCATCATTAATAAAAAGTACCGCTAAACCATTCACAGATTGTAATCCAAAACAAAAACAGAAATGAAGCACAACCTAGAAAGATCCAACATGAAGAATTCTGGTAAAGTTTATAGCCTCTGTATCTTTGTTTTGGCATCTCTATAGCTAAGAAAAGTCTGAATACCCAAGTCTTGCTATATAGTCTTTGTCCTAGCAAAGTGATGAATAACAGAAGGCAGCTAAATATTACAAGCTGATTATACTAAATCTGGAAAGCTGAAGAAAATATGAAGGTGTTCTTATAGCACAGATCCACTAGGTGGCACTGTACAACTAAAAATTAAAACTATAATTTCCTCAGTAGGTAATAAAATATTCAATTATGCTACATTCATTTTATATAACTATAATAACATTGACCTGACTGACATCAGTTATTACCATCACAAAATGAAGAAACTTATACTTTTCTTGAAAAATCCTCTGATAATGGTTAAAAAATATTGTGGGTGAAACAAAACGTGATTAAACATGAAATACAGGCTATTTTAAGCATGAATGACATAGAAATTACAGAGTGTGCCAAATTAACTGAAGATAATAGCCAAGAAAAACTTATTTTAAAAGTTTCTAATCCTCTTCCAACTTTTCCTTGTCTGCATGGAGGAAAACGGACACAGTGATGGGATAGGCAGCCCCGAGCACAGCAGGCACAGTAGGCCGCCGACAGCAGCCTGGGAGGTGAGGAAGCCAGCGCTCCTGCTGCCAGCGCCCAGCCCCCGCTCTCTGCGTTCGCACTCGAGGTGCAAAATAACAAAGCAAAGACAAGGAGGCTTGCATCATGGTGCTCAGCAATGCACTGTGATGGAGAAATGATTTTCTTCCTGTTGGAACATCAAATCACAGGCAACAGTGTGGCTGAGGGGAGAGAGGAGACAGAGTGGCCAAATCGGAGATTTCAGGGACACCCTGGCTTGGGAAGGTATTCCTGCCTATCTCCAGGATATTCCTGGGTGAAAACCGTCCCCCTCTCCTCTTTCTTCTTCCATTGCTCCACTGTTCACCTCATTTTTTCAGGACGAGGGTTCACCTAAGTTCTAACGCACGCACACACATGCTCACACTTTAACCACCTACTTTCCCCTGTCTTCTAACACTTGTTTACTGATTTTGAAAATATACACATTTCCCATTTTCAATGTATACTTCTCTTCCTTTTTTTCCTCTCCTTCTATTTCCTGCGTTAGACGTCTCCAGGAAAGTAATCAGTGTCCTGGGATTATATAGTTGTTCCCACATGACCAATGTTCTACTTTACTAAGTGCCTGAAGGAAATATCTCAGCTAAATAATTACTAGTAATGGGAGAGACATTTTTGCCTACAGTGGTTCCTAAATCAGATCAGAAGATTTACAGCAAGAAGACCTGCCAAAATGTGACACGGTCCTCCAGCTCGATAAAGGATCGTATTCAACATCAGATTATATTCCCCAATAGATTTGATCTTTACAATGGTCAGCAAAGGTTTTGTGTCAAATGTGATTCTGGCACACAGCTACTTCTTTGGAACTGGAGTGCATCTTATTTTTTGGATCTGTCTCAAGAGAGGTCAGTTGGTAATTTGGATAATCAGGGGGTATAAGTAGAAGCATGAAAATGGTATGTGAAAAGATAATCCAGAACCTGTGACAAACAACTACCCTCTAAAAATGTTAAACATTCAGACTGTTAGGCACGCTGGAGGACAAGCAGAGTCGGATTCCCAGAGGATTATGCCCAGCAGCGAAAATGAAAAGAGAGTCTGTATCAACTGCACTTATTAAAGATATTTCCATAGGAAAGAGAAATGAGAAGCAGCTTGTGTGTGTTTTCTATTTTTGTCTTCACCATGTATGACATTCAGTCAGCCTACGTGGGCAGAAAAAGTACAGGACAGTAGGCTGTTTACTGTACACACGTTTTCTCAACAGCAGTTCTATTTTGTCGGACTCTTTAAAATAACAAGTATGGCATGAAAGAATAATATTTTCTGAATGCCTTTTAAAAACCACGTTATGCAACCTTTAAAAAGAAACCGAACCTGATAATAAAATACTCAATGTACTGTAATAATTAGGAAAATTATTTAGACTTTTAAAAGATGTTTTCAGTTGGCCCTAAAACTTGGCATTTTCATATTTCCAGAAAATTAACCTCTTGCTAGTTTTGGTATTTGTGGCACTTGAGAGATTATTTTCAACTTTTTCCTCTTCAACAATGCTGTTAAATCTATTTTTATTTTTTTTAAGTCTTTATTGAATTTGTTACAGTACTGCTTCTGTTTTTATGTTTTGGCTTTTTGGCTGTGAGGCATGTGGGATCTTAGCTCCCCAATTAGGAATTGAACCTGTACCCCCTGCATTGGAAGGTGAAGTCCTAACCACTGGACTGCCAAGGAAATCCCTGTTAAGTCTGTTTATTCTTATTATAACTATATCTAGAGCTTATATTGGATTTGAACATGTATTTTATTTGGAAATTGGTCTTTTTTGGTTTGGGGGGGGTGTTTTTATTTTTTGTTTTGGTCTATCCAGCATTGAAAAATCCTGGAAAATGTTACTGATTCAAATTTATAATATATGAAAGATCATAACTGTCATCTGTATGATTTATATTCAATAGTTTAAAATGCTTTCATGTATATAAAATCTAATCGTGATGTTGAGATGCTGACAACCCTGGCAGTGGGAATTATCATCCATGCTGTTCAGAAGGGAATGGACATGTGAGGGGCAGTGACTTGTCCAATAAACTGCAGAGCTATAGCTTGAATCCCCATTCATTTTCTGTGTGAAACATTCAGAAACAGCTTGCAGCTCGCTTCTGTAGAAAAAGCACATAGTTTCAGAGAAAGCTGCCATCACACACGGTCTGTGAATTGAACCAAGCCCTTGGTGGTCCCTGGTACCCATGAAGTGTCTCCTGCCATTTCTCTCTCTCTTTCTCTACAGGAGCTGTTTTATATCTTTTTAACTCCATTTTATCCTTCAAATAAGCTTTCCTCCCACCGCCCTTAACAGGTAACTTTGCCGCGTTGCTCTTAAGGAAAAACAAAAAACCTCAGAGAGGAACTCCCTTGACTTTTCCCCACGGATTTACCAGCACCTACCTAAGGTCTTCCTTTCTCCCTCCTGCTACAACAGAAGGGGTATCCCTCCCTCCTCCTGACTTGTTGTCAGTGACCTTGTCTAAACTGGGACCAAGTCTCAATCTGGCCCCTCAGGACTGGCTTAGGCATTTCAGCTGTGTGTTACCATACGACCTTGCGCCCAACAGCACTCATCACAATGCTTTACTTTTCAGCATCACTGCTAAATTCTCAGACCCACGCCTCACATGTCTACCATTTGTTTTATCGCGTGTCTCCTGTGGCACAATACCTGAGAGAGTGGGCAGTGATAGTTTTTGAATGAACAAACGAACTATCCACCAGGTACCCACAAATATACCACCATGACTACCAGGGGCAGTTCATGATAGGCACTAAGCAAAAGGCACAGACAAAAGAAGAAATCACTTGTGGTGGTGGGGGGCGGGGCTGGGCACGGGGGAGTGGTCAATCAAGCATTCTTTCAAGGTGGGTAGTTACGCAGAGATACAATTCCCCTGACTGACAGAGAGGGAAGAGTGAGAACAGCACAACTCGGGAAGAAAAGCCTGAGCTTGGCGTCTGTTGGTGGTTAGCATGCAAGTAGCCTAGTCCAGCTGAGAAGAAGGAAGATAAAGAGGAAGGATGGAGTGAATTTATGGAGAGTTGTCAAAGCCAGGTAGAGTAGTATGTCCTCACTGGCCAGGTTTCTCTCTCTCTCATCTCAAATCAGTTGTTGCTGCATAGTAACAATTCTGAGAGGACATAGTTAAGAGATTTCACCGTTCACGAAACAAAAATCATGTCTTTAGAAGAATGGTTGGTATAGGTTTTGAAACCTGCCTACCAATTAGTAAATTCTATCGTATGCTTTACAATTACCATGAGGGATCTTTAGAATTTCTGTTTGTCTCATCATCCCCTGTATTTTATTCAATTCCTAAAAACTCTTTTAAAAATAAACTCAAAAGATGTTTATTAGATCTAATTTTTAAGGTAAATTTCTAACTATAAAAAAATTCATTCCTCAACAGCTTAGATAAACCTCAGGTTCACCACTGATCCCCAGGGCCTGTATTTCAGAGTATATGCTCAATAAATATTTACTGAATAAATGATAAGAAAAGGAGGGAGGAAGGGAGGGGAAAAGGAAAAACTGAAGTCTGAATGAAAACAAAAAAAATGAAGGAAGAAGGAAAATACAGAAGTCACGTTTGGACATGAGGATATTTGCCAGTTCTTTTATCACAGAAGATTGGGTGTGGGTGAGAAAAACCTTAATATGTTAAATAAGTTCATCCCAACAAACTACTACACCGGGAGACTCTTCTCTTGCAATGGCCAATAGCGTCTTAAAGCAAACACAGCTGGGATCTTTCTCCCCAGGCCCTCGAATGCCAGGGGGACTTTTTAGTGGGAAGGTCAAATTGGACTATACGCTCAAGTCTATGAAAGGGCTGCTCCTCGTGACGGGGCATCCAGAGTTTCGAAAGGGAAAATAAATACCAGTGCAGTTCGGAGAGCACCATAATATCAGTTTTCCTGAATGGAAGTCATAGTTCATGACTAAATTATAAACCGTGAGAAATGATTCTTAACCAAAAACTGCTCTGTTTGGATTGGGTTATGCTGATGCAGTCTTTCAAGTTACGGGTATATTTGCAAAGATCAGCCTCATTTTTCTTCCTGGAACACGTGTTGGCAATTTGAGTAAGACATTCCCTCTCAAGGAGCTATGATATTCAGGAATTCTATAGCTGAGAGACATTTTCCCACATTTCTTTTAAACTTTGACCTATTACAGTTTATCTTTGGTCCCTAAGGAAGAATTACATTTTGTTGTCTAATTATAGACCACTTGCAGAAGCCATGTTCAACTGCTATAAGAACGCACGTTCCGCAGATGATGAAAATATATTGTAGACTTAAAAACTCTATGAATCAAGTTTCTTTCTTCCATAACAAAATGATTGGCAGTATTTTGTTCCTCAAAGGAAAGTTGTAAAATACTCCACTTTAAAGATGAAAGCGTTAAAGATAATAAGCCTAGAGGCAAACTTCCTTTGTCTCTCTGACAGAATTACAAGTCAGATGTTTTCCCTCCATTTATCTCACTTCTTTATGGCCATGAAAACACCTTCAAAATGTTCCCCCCTATGCATGAGTCAAGTCTATTATTTAAATGACACCCTCTCAATCAGGCATACCTGTCTAACCTATTCAATCAGAAACCTGCACTCTACTCCCTCCCGCGGGCAGTTCTCATCCCACAATCTGCTCTACTTTTTCCCTCCTCCATTTGTTCAATAATTTTCTCATTATCAGGTCCATTGTCTTGCCTCTTTCTGTTAAAATGTGAGCTCGATGAGGTCAGAGGTCTTTGTCTGTTTTGTTCACTGACATATCCCAGGACCAAGAAGAGTACCTGGCACATACTGGGTAAAGAGTAAATGTTTGTTGAATTCAATACCCGTTGAATAGCATAGAAAGAAATAAACCCACGCACCTACGGTCAATTGATCTATGACAAAGGAGGCAAGAATATACAATGGAGAAAAGACAGTCTCTTCAATAAGTGGTGCTGAGAAAACTGGACAGATACAGGGAGAAGAATGAAATTAGAACATTCTCTAATACCGTATACAAAAATAAACTAAAAATGGATGAGAAACTTAAATGTAAGACCTGATACTATAAAACTCCTAGAGGAAAACACAGGCAGAACACTCTTTGACATAAATTGCAGCAATATCTTTTTGGATCCGTCTCCTAGAGTAATGGAAATAAAAACAAAAACAAACAAATGGGACCTAATTAAACTTAAAAGCTTTTGCACAGCAAAGGAAACCATAAAGAAAACAAAAAGACAACATGCAGGATGGGAGAAAACATTTGCAAATGATATGACCGACAAGGGATTAATCTCCAAAATATATAAACAGCTCATACAGCTCAATATCAAAAAATCCAAACAACCCAATCAAAAAATGAGCAGAAGATCTAAATAGAGATTTCTCCAAAGAAGACACACAGATGGCCAAAAGGCACATGAAAAGATGCTCAACATCACTAATTATTAGAGAAATGTAAATCAAAACTACAATGTAATATCACCTCACACCAGTCAGAATGGCCATCATCAAGAAGTCTATACATTATAAATGCTGGAGAGGGTGTGGAGAGAAGGGAACCCTCCTACACTGTTGGTGGGAATACAAGTTGGTACAGTGACTGTGGAGAACAGTATGGAGGTTCCTTCAAAAACTGAAAATAGGGCTACCGTATGATCCTGCATTCCCACTCCTGGGCACATATCTGGACAAAACTCTAATTCGAAAAAATACTTGCACCCCAATGTTCACAGCAGCACTATTTACAATAGCCAAGACATGGAAGCAACCTAAATGTCCACCAACAGATGAATGGATAAAGAAGATGTGGTATATTTACACAATGGAATATTACTTAGCCATAAAAAAGAATGAAATAATGCCATTTGCATTATAAATATGAGCTAATAAATTTTCTATTCTTTTCCATTATTTCATGGATTGTCATACTAAGTGAAGTAAGCCAGACACAGAAAGACAAATATCATATGATACCCCTTATATGTGAAATCTAGGGAAAAAAATGACATGATGAACTTATATACAAAACAGAAATAGAGCCATAGAAAAGAAACATGTTTACCAAGGGGAAAAGGGGGGGAGGGATAAATTAGGAGTTTGGGACTAACATACATACACTACTATATATAAAACAGATAACCAATAAGGACCTACTGTTTAGCACAAGGAACTATACTCAATATTTTGTAATAACCTGTAAGGGAAAGGAATCTAAAAAATATATATATATATGTATATATGTGTGTATGTATAACTGAATCACTTTGCTGTACACCTCAAATTAACACTACGTTGTAAATCAACTATACTTCAATAAAAAAAGAAAAAAAATTCTTGTTGAAATAGAGTAAGTAAATTAGTAATCCTTCATAAAAATGGACACTGCTCATCATATCACAAAACAATGTATTATTGCCCAGATTATGTTGTACAAAACAATTGAAAAATTCCTAAAAATGCATGTGATTATAAAACTGATTCTGTAAATAAGGATATCAGAAAAGTCAAATTACTATTTCCCTTTTCAGAGTTGACACCTACAGAAGCTACACATTTATCCAAGCTTTTTATATGAATTGCTTTTAGAGTGGGAAAAAAATACAGGACTCTAAGATTCATGCAGTCCGATGTGCTATCAAGGTCACCATCCCTGGTGGACAGCCCCATGCACTGGCCAGGCCACTTCCAAGTAATGCAGCAAATTATCTTTTGTGAGTTAATTTGATCTTGGCAAATAGACCAAAGACATTGGGAGGTAAGACTTGAAAACAGGGTTTTAAAAAAAGTTGAGAAGAAATTTTTAATTTAAAAAATGTGTGTGACCAATTTGAAAGCATCTAGAGAAATCAACACATTTATATATTTATTATATATCAATAATGAGCTGGAAGGAGAGGAAAGATGACTTTTTAATTTATCAAATGAATAATAAAAATTGATAAATATGAGCTAATAAATTTTCTATCCTTTTTCTACAGGAAAAGGAGAAATGCAGACAAAACTAATGTTTGAAGTACTTATATAAAAGAGTTTTTCAAAACTTTTTAAACTGTGGAGAAGAGAGTATGGAATATAGTAAACAAAAAGAAACTTAAATCTCATGCTCACGTTAAAGACTATGATATACATCAATTTACCTTGGTAGTTCAGTTCTGGATTAAGAAGAGTGAACTTGGGACTTCCCTGGTGGCGCCGTGGTTAAGAATCTGCCTGCCAATGCAGGGGACACGGGTTTGAGCCCTGGTCCGGGAAGATCCCACATGCCGTGGAGCAACTAAGCCCGTGCGCCACAACTACTGAGCCTGCGCTCTAGAACCCACGAGCCACAACTACTGAGCCCACGTGCTGCAACTACTGAAGCCTGCGCACCTAGAGCCCGTGCTCCGCAACAAGAGAAGCCACTGCAGTGAGAAGCCCACAAACTTCAATGAAGGGTAGCCCCCGTTCGCTGCAACTAGAGAAAGCCCACGCGCAGCAACGAAGGCCCAACGCAGCCAAAAATTAACTACTTAATTATTTTTTTTAAAAGAGTGAACTCTGTGGTGGATGAGTTCCATGATATCTACATACACTAGAGTTCATCATTATGGCTCTTCTGTTTTACCTGTATTTTGCAGACATATTGTTCAAGAAAGTCAAAGATGCTCTTATTTTCCCAAATAATATTTTAAAGATTTTAATCTTTTTTTAAACATGTATGTCCATATATCCTCCCCCCTCTCTCATAAATACACACACACACACACACACACACACACACACACACACACACACACACAGTATATCTTCACTTTATAGTGAGATGATATGGAAAGAAACAAATACTGGGCGGGAGAATAAAGTGAAACCTAAGCTAAACGTATGAAGAATTTTACTGTCCAGGAAATTCTTTAAGCAACTATTGTCCTAGTCAGCACAACTTGGCTCCTGGATTGTCAGTTCCTTTTTTTTTTTTTTGCAGTACGCGGGCCTCTCACTGTTGCGGCCTCTCCCGCTGTGGAGCACAGGCTCGGTGGCCATGGCTCACGGGCCCAGCCGCTCCGCGGCATGTGGGATCCTCCTGGACCGGGGCACGAACCCGTGTCCCCTGCATCGGCAGGCGGACTCTCAACCACTGCGCCACCAGGGAAGCCCTGTCAGTTCCTTTATAAATTACCTTGGAACCTGTTCAGTAGCAAATGCAGCATTTTTACATAAAGTACATGCTCAATAAGTGTTTCAGCATAGATCTCTATGTGAAAATCTCATCAGATTACTTGGCCTCAAAAGTCTAATTTACTTCCAAATACAAATGATATTGTGGAATGAAACTATCATGTTAAATATTGATTTAACACAAAGGTTTTCCAGGAACTGTTTTAGGTCTTGGGAATAAAATAGTGAGGAAAAATTACAGGTGGTCCTTACCCTCATAGAACCTAGTGGGAGAAAGACAGGAATCAAATACACCAATACAAAATTGCAAACGGTGATACATAGTATTAGGAGAGCTCCAGGGAGTATAATGTGGGGTATCCTGGAAAGCTATCCGGAGGAGGTGACCTTGAACTGAAATCTAAAAGGTGAATAGTAATTAACTAGGCTAAAAGGACAGGACACTGTGTGGGAGATGGAGAGAAGATTATTCCAGCAAATGTCCATGAAGCACCTTATGAAAAAACAAAAGCTATAGAAATGTTTATATAACGGTGGGTGTTTATCATTTGAATAGTAAAAATAGAAAATAGTGATGTAATATCAAATGACAGAGACCATGCAACATTTTTTAAAAAACGTAAATGAGTAGCTCTTTCCCTTTTATATGGATATAAATTGTGGCATCCACATCAGTTTCCTCCTTCTTCTTATGTAAGATATGTAGCTAGAATCACTGAAGGGGTATGATAATATGTCTCTTAGATGTATACACTTCCGGTAAATTTAAATTACTGTAGTTTTCATACTTCTCTTCCTTGCACATAGTAGAAACCCCAAATCAATGATTGTTGGATCAAATTAAATTTTCCTAACAGGAATTTATACGGTACAGCAAATAATCATAACTAATGATAAAGATATCATTTCTCATCCAGTTTATTTTATTTTTAAACAACTAAGAGTTAAGTGGTGTTATAATTTTATGAGAAATGAGGTTCAAAAAAGTTAAGTAAAAATTTTCAAGGTCATACTGCTAGAAGTGGTAGTCAATTTGTGCACCGAACTTCAATTGACGCTCAAATTCCTGCCTGTACCACCTTACCCACACGACGTTCAATTCCTGACAAAGAGATGGTCCCCAAATCACTTGTGCATCAGACAAACTTGGGTGCTATTTTCAAACATTTCATGAAACAATTTCAAATTACAGGTTTGCATAGGGCTTTCTCTTCCTTCCATCCTTAAAAATATGACTTTATTAATTTTTTTTAGCCTTTTATTCAGTGAGAACTTGTTGCTTAGGAAACTTTCAAATAAAAACCTTTAAAATTTTGACTTTCGTATACTTGAGCACTGAGGAGACACATCAACTGCAGAAATGTTAAGTTCTTGTATTACCTAAATATCCATAAAATGTGACTGAAGTTAGTAATAACGAAGCAGTGTAGAAATAGTGTACTTCACTGATTCTAAGATCTCATCAAAGCTTCCAACTCAACATGACACAATGCTAAGAAGTCACTGTTAGGAAGATATATTTCTCTTTTAGAAATGTTAAAATGTGAGAAAATGTGGGCCTTAGAATTGATGAAAATGATAGTGAGAGGCTCTAAAATACTTCCTCTCCTGTGGTGGCTCCTCACAGATGCCCAGCATTCTACATCCAGGGAGCCTGGTCTTCTCGGCTCCTATGTGATGGATGCTGTATACTCAATTGCCAGGCAGTGAAGGTCATAAAACCCACACCTGGATTCACTGAAAGTTAAACCAAGGAAGAATGCTTTCTTTTTCATTCTTGTTTCTCCTGATGTTACTCTCCATTTAATTAAAAAAATAAAACTAAAGAGTTACATGAATAATTCTGTGATTGAAAACATAAGCTTGGTATATTTAAACTTCTAAATTGTAACTTAAAATAGAATTCTAACAACCTTTGACCTGACAAATGTGACTCTCCCTGTATGCCTGCTATAACACCATTCTAAAAAGGGATTACATTCTGTTCTTCAGCTGCCTAGCTTTTTCATAGTACTTTTTCATAGCACTGTACAAACAGTGGCCAAAATCCTTAAGGGATAAGATTTAGTTTCTAAAGTAACTTTATACATTTTTTTTTTTTTTTTTTTTTTTTGCGGTACGTGGGCCTCTCACTGTTGTGGCCTCTCCCGCTGCGGAGCACAGGCTCCGGACGCGCAGGCTCAGCGGCCATGGCTCACAGGCCCAGCCGCTCCGCTCCGCGGCATGTGGGATCTTCCCGGACTGGGGCACGAACCCGTGTCCCCTGCATCGGCAGGCGGACTCTCAACCACTGCGCCACCAGGGAAGCCCTATACGTTAAGTATTTTAAGTGTTATATTCGTAATTCTATTTCTACACGAGTACGTAGATTTTATTTTTCCAAGTTTTTATATTAATACTTTTAAGATATTGCATTAAAGCAAACAATTTAAGACTACAATGTACATATTAAAAAACAGATTCAGGTTTTTGAAGCTTTCATTTTAAAATAATTTAAGATATAAGTCTTCTTTAAGTTCTTCAAAGGACACGATATTATGCAGTAATCAGTTTCATTTCAGAGCGTACTTATCTCTAAAGCTAGCTAAATTGGGGCTATATATAAAAAATGCATAGTCTCACAATCTTCATGTGCTTTTTAAAGTGAATAATATACTACAGATTTCTTATAATAAAAGCAAATATAAATGAAACCCCTTTGGGTTGGGTTGTACAACATATTCACATATATTTCTAATAACACATAGGATGTGTGACAAACACATGGTAATCCACGCTGAAAGTCCAATAAAGAGTGGAAAAGTAAAGTAGACACTAGCAGCCTTCTAGATTTATAAAACATCTGAGCCAGGCTTCTCCCTCTTGGGAATGGCGCCCAAGGTCACAATACAAGGCACAGCGGAGACCTACAGTCATTTCCTGGCTCCTGACCCAACAGGTGTTCCACCTATTGATTACTATCTATGGTGCTTTGGAGAAAGTAGTCAATTTTTATTGGTTTCTGAAATATCTTTATATGGTCAAAAATTCTTCCTACTTGTTTAGCTGTTCTGCTCTATAATGAAATATAACCTCTCTCATTAATGTGATAGAATATATCCGTGATCTCTCAAATGATTTTTTTCTTTATCCACAGAGTTTGTCAGAAGCCTAAAATACCTAGAAATCAACCACTGTTTTGTAGTTTGATTTGTCTTTGTCTTTTAAATGTCATGTCTACCCAATCCTCAGAAGAATGCATTTACTCACCTAGAACCTCTACTGTATGCCCAGCCCACTGCCAGATTCTGGATGGTCTTTGCCTTCAAGGAGCACTAAGCAGCAGCTTGAAGTCAAAAGACTTCAAGAAAAGAGGTCTAAGATGGACATGTCAAGATAACTCACAAGCTTGCAGAAACAGGAGGCCCATTGCTAAAACAACTGCCAGCAAGAGAAAGGAATGCTATTTTATGTGTTTAACCAAATAAAACCTCAACAAGATAGATGTTGCTGAAAGAACTCGGAATTTGGAAACTTGAGTTTCAGCAGCATTACTTATTAGCTGTGTGACTTTCATTGCCCCAGAACCTGTAGAACTTCTATACCTATAAAACTCGGATAACAACCATTTCACAAGCTATCTTCCTTTAAAAAAGTTGCTGACACACAAACAAAATACTACAGTGAGGCAGAATTTTTTTCCTTTGATGCATTAAACAGCAGTGGAAACTCTGCCTAAACTCTGCCAACTCATGCCAGCAAGATTGGCTAAGTCAAGTGTGTGACCAAGCAACGCTCTCTGCAGGTGATGGATGTGGACATAATGTGTTGGTGTTTAGTATATTCTCTTACAGTCTTTTCCCTTTTTGTTAACCTCATTTGTCAGTTCACTGACATCCATCCCTTTTTCTTTCCAATGGCATCTTCTTCATACCTACCGAATCTATCAGAATATGAGTAATCATAAAGAAAAATAATTTAAACAGTATTTAATAACAGTACAAACTTCTTTATTCATTAAGTCATAACTAATGTAAAATTTCCCTGAACCTAAACTCCAAAGAATGAGATTATTTCCATTACAGCCTTCTTCACACTGTACAAAAATTAGCTCTGTCCCAGCAGATTTTCTATACGTTCTAGACAAGAATAACTGGTCTTGTTTTTCCCCATGTTCCTAAAGTCCAGCTCAGTTCCTATAAAATAAGTAGGGGATTATAAATCAAGTGAAGTTTAAAGTCTTGGATAAAAATTTATCTGATTAAATTAATTCAATAAGGAAGGAAATTACTTTGACTGTTATATCCGTTTATAATCTAAAAAAAAAATACACAGATATTCCTGAATCTATTCACAGATGGAGTAAAAGCTTCTGCCATCTGGTTTATAGGTGAAATTATTTAATTTCATGTATAATTAGATGATGTATGTACTTGCCCAAAATCTAAAGATTTCCTATTTTGAAGAAAATGCAAAATTAAGTATAATCTTCAATCCTTTGTGCTGGAAATCTATACCATTTCTACCTCAGTCTTAAAAGACGGCATCAAAAATAAAATCACAGGTTACCAAGCAAAAGAGCTTACAAGATAACTGATTACTTTTGCTGAATAAATACCTCATAGTTAATTATATTAAATATGGCAATGGGTTTCACATAAAACACATACCAAAAAAAGTTAAAATTTATGGTAAGGAATATGAAATATTAAACAAAGATGACACAGATATGCCCTTGGAAATAGCATACATCTCCAAAGCAAACGCTCACAGGGAACATTCTCAGATGGTAACTGCCTGGGCTCGGTTTATTTTTATAGTCCGTTGCTAACACCATGACATGCTTTAAAGGTTCTGTCAAACAACAGAACTGACTTTAAAAAAACACACAAAACTGTACTAAATAAATCCTTTTGATCAATGCCATATCAGGATATCTTGAAGGATATCTTTTTTTAAATTGCAGTAATGATGGTAATATTAGTCAGATAAGGAATAAAACCCTTATCTGGATTTTCCTTATAGGAAAAGTTTTACTATATCTAAAAATAAGCAAGCCATTTATTCTAGAGGAAAATAAATTAAAATGCTACTCACAGGGAGAATAGCAGTATTCATGTAATTCATTTACCTTCAAGAAACATACTTTAAAACTTATTACCTTGATTATAGATTATAAATATCAAAAATCAGCATGCCCCTTATTTTCTATTATTAGCGCTAATTGTTTAGCTTCGGGCTTGAACAATTAAATAAATGATAATGCCGTTTATGGATATGTGGAAGTATGAACAGGCTTAGGGTCTAGAGATCAGAAATTCACTTTTGAGCATGTTAAGTTTGAGGGGTCTATGAGTTACCCAAGGAGAGATTTCAGAAAGGCATTTGGATATGTGAATGTGGGGTTACAGATACAGGGATGAATGAATAAGGGAGCAACAGCATAGTGATTTAGAGTTAGGGACTCGGGTTCTGACTGCCTGGCTTGGAATCCTAGCTCTGTTACTTAGCAGCCATTGGCCTTAATGAGTTATCTAACTCTGTGCCTGTTTCCTTATATCTAAAATGGAACAATAAATAGGTGTATGTGAGGATGAAATAAATAAAATACAGTTAAAAACTTATAATCGTGCTCAATGAGTACTCTATAAGTTTTGACTACTATTATTCTCTCTAGCTACTCTAGTAGCTGTTATAGATGATACTTAGTCCTTGGGGGGATAGGGAGTATGCGAGAGAAAAGAGGAGACCCCAAGCCTTAATGAACCCCAATATTAGATGTCAGGAAGACAACAAAGGGAACTAAAATGTTCCCTGCTTGTGAAGCAGGAAAAAAATACACCAGAAAGGTGTCATGGAAACCACAAGAGGGGAAGCTGTCAAGAAGGCCCAGATGCTTGGTGACCTAGGCTTTGATCCAGGCAGTGGCAGAGAGGAGCAGTGATGGTTGCCTAACGCTAGCGCCTCTCCACGTTCAGGTCCAGTTAAATGCCCAAAGAGGGAGACAACTTTCTTGAGGGCACAACCTTTAGGAACTTCTTCCTGGTGTTTTAGCATCCCTTTTACATTTCTTTTTTTTCACCTTTAAGTCTATTTCAACAAATAAAAGTAAAGTATTCTTTAAAATAGAGAATGTCTTCATTCAACCCAGGACACACTGCTATATAAGAAATAGTAATCCTTCTCAAATACAGTATATCCATTAAATAGCTTACAATTTTGTTCATTGATTTTACCTCAATTATATATATAATATATATAAACTAATTATACATAAATATATATATATATTCATAGGTATAATACATAAATATATCTTTAAGTAATCCTGTTCTTGAAGGTCTAAGAAAAAAGGAAAGGCTTCTGTAGAGAGAGCCTGAATAGAGAAAATACGTTTACCTGGTCAGCACACAGGGTCTATAGCAACATGGAAAGACTAGAGTGTGTTATTTGCTTAAGCAGAGTTTCAGCCTAAGTCAGATTCTGAAAATAAGCCATCACTCTAAACTCATCTACTTATTACTTTGGAAAGCACAGAAACTAAAATACAGCATAAATTTCACTAAGGGAAAACCTTATGCTGGTGAGAAGGTGCTATTTGGTTAGATCAAACAACTTCAGAAAATAGAAAGCACACACATTCAGTGTGTGTATGGAATGTGTATATACGTCTAGGGGGAGGTTTGGACTAATGTTTGAAACCTTTTTTCAACCAAAAAACTAAATACAAGGTTTCATTTTCAGGAAACGTTACTGAATAATTTCATTGTTAATATGAAATGGTGATAACAAGAGGGTGGTTACACACTCTGGTTTGGGGTCTGGAGAACGTTGAATTTTGTTCTGTTCCTTGCATGCATGACCCAGGTCAGCTGCCTAGTGGGGAGGGGGCAGGGAGGAGAGGTTTTTTGCTAGCATGTAATGAAAACTGCAAACTCATTGCCATGAACAAGATGCACTCAAGCTAACCCTGCTGGGGAGCATACATCCCATATTGATAAACAATAAAGTTGCTGCCTAGATTTCTTTCAGGGTAGAACTGTCATCTTCTCCTGATTATGAAAATAACAGAAGATCACTGTAGAAAGATTCAGACAGTGTGGGAATGAGTAAGACAGCGTGCACATCTGCTGCAATCCCATGTACATTATGTTAACATATTTCCTTCAATTTTAGGATTCATGTTCTTAAATTTTCACATTTCTGAAATCTGTAGGTAACTTAAAATTGACACCTACAGTTACAACAGTGTTTGTCTTACTAATATATCATACTACACAGCTGTTGCAAAGGATGAGGCCGCTCTGTAGGTAGCAACATGAATGAAGTGCCAGTCATATTAACTGAAAAAAGAACAGGGCCAAACGGTGTGTGTGCTATACTATCATTTATATATATATATATATTTTTAAGGATGGATATTGATATGCTGGTATATGCATATTTATTTCTAGGAGGAATCACAAAGAATGGGTAAAAATTGTCTGTAAGGGTGGGGAGTGGAGTAGGAATGGACCTTTTTTTTTTTTTTTTTTTTGCGGTACACGGGCCTCTCACTGCTGTGGCCTCTCCCGCTGCAGAGCACAGGCTCCGGACGCGCAGGCTCAGCGGCCGTGGCTCACGGGCCCAGCCGCTCTGCGGCATGTGGGATCTTCCCAGACCGGGGCATGAACCTGTGTCCCCTGCATCAGCAGGTGGACTCCCAACCACTGCGTCACCAGGGAAGCCCAGGAATGGACCTTTTTCATTGTATACTCTTTTCATCTTTTGAATGTTTATATTTTACTTATTTAAAAGTAACTGATTCATTAAAAAGCAAAAAATACTACATATTGTTATGGATACATGCATATGAAGTCAATATATAAAATCCACATGTAGGAAGGATTACACATCAAATTCATTAGTGTTTGTGTCTGGATTGGGGGGGAAGAGAAGAATGGCCTGATTAGAGGAGACATCCTATGTAGCTATGAAGTTTTAATTCTCAGAAAATGATCTCAAGCAAATATGACAAAATATTAATATTTGTTAACGATGGTGGTATGTACGTGGGTGTGATACTATTCACCAGTACTTTAAATTTTGTTCAAAGGATCAAGATTAAAAAAAAAAAACCTCTCATGGATACTACTACACAGCCATCAGAACTGCCAAAATTAAAAAGACAATACCAAAGGTTGGAGAGGATGTAGAGCAACTGGAACTCAGATACCATGTTGAAAGGACTGTAAAATCATATAACCACTTTGGAAAATGATCCGGCAGCTTCTTATAAAACTAAATAAACATGTACCCCATTAGCCAGCAATCTACTCACAGGTATTAATCCAGGAGAAATGAATACATATCCACAGGAAGACTTGTATTAGAATATTTATAGAAGCTGCTTTATTCACAAAAGCCAAAAAGGAGAAATAGCCCAGCTGTTCATCAGTAAAAGAGTAGATAAGCAAACTGGCATATCCACACAATGACATACTGCTCAGCAATAAAAAAGGAACAAACCACTGAAACTGGCAACAACGTGATGGCTCCTTAAAACATGATGCTGGGTGAGAGAAACTTACACCAAAGAATGTGGACTCTGTAAGTCTATTTATATGAAGACCTAGAACAAGCAAAACAAATCTATGGTGGGGGAAAAAAAAATCAGAACAATGGTTGTCAGAGAAGGGGAGGTTAGGAGAAGGGCTGGGAGGCTGACTGAGGAAGGGGCATGAGATAACTTTCTAGGGTGACAGTAATGTGCCATATCTTGACAGGGGTTTGGATTACACAGGTGAACGCATTTGTCAAAACTCAGTAAAATGTTTAAGATATGTGCATTTTACTGTAAATGAATTTTGTCGCAAAAGGAAAAATAATATATAACCAAATATTAAACCCTGGCTAATGATATGCATGCTGCAGTATTTATGGGGAAGTATACTTATAACTGCAATTCATTTTGAAATGCATAAAAAAGATGAATTGATGGACAGATGGGTCAATGTGTGATAAAACAAGTGTAGTTAAATGTTAATGGTAGAATCTAGGTGGCAGGTATATAGGCGTTCACTGTAAAATTCTTTTAAATTTTCTGTATGTTCAAACACTTTCATAATAAAATATTGAAAAATATCTGGTTAAAGTAGCTAGTTAGTATTCAAAACACATATATCTTATTTAGCATGGATCTTTTTGTCATTATATATGGGTCCACTTTATTAAGTACAGAGATTTTAAAGAGAAGTTTATGAGCATTACATTAAATTTCTGGGACCATCATAGAAGACACCATGCCTAAAATAAGTAAATACTGAATGTAATTCTTGATTTACAACTATGAGACCACACTGCATGTAAGACTGGATTTTAGGAATAGCCCAGTCTGTCTTCTATGCCCAGCTCTAACCCAGTTCACTATACTCTCAAAAAGAAGAGATGGCAGCATTCTGCTACACTCATAAAACGAGTAAGTGGACATCTCAAAGGCCACTGCCACGTGGACACTGTCTCTCTACTCTTTCTTCCCTCCCTGAGGGGACACAAAGCAGGCCCCCTCCCCATCCCAGGCCACTTTACCCCCCATCCCGGCTGGCGTGACTGGCCCAAGAAAGGGTACAAATCTATTCTTAGAGATGCTCTACCGCTTGCTCAGGTGCTTCTAGGTGTGAGTTAGATCAGCGACCTCAAAGGATCACTAAAGCCAAGCTGAGGTTTAAATTGCAAAGAGAATCTGAGGCTTCGGCCTTTTAGTGAGCGAAAGGAATCAAGAATTCAGTTCAGCCTAGCTTACTGGACCACTGTAAGCAAATTCCAGCCAGAAGTAAGGCTTTTCTTCACCTCCCATCTGACCAGCTCTGCTATAGTACCTTGTGCCTGTCTCCGTGTGCATGTGGGTATCCACCACTCAGGGGCATCAAAAGGAGGAATGGCAGCTGCATAGAGTAGATGCCCTGATCATGATATCCACTAACAGCATCCTAATATCAGAAATCTTAAATGTACACCACTTCTTGTCTTTTTTCCCCATTAACTATAAATTGGGTACATCTTCCCCAGTTGAAAGATACAGGTTTATCTACCTCATGCTTTCTAATCATGCTGACTTTAAATAGGAGTTTATGAGCATCTTGGCCCAGTGATTATTAAAGCAGATGTAGTAGTAAGACCAAGGACCTTAGGCTCTATCATCTTCCTTTACCTGAGCACCTAGATATTGGGGCCCTGAACTAGGGCATAAGGGTCTCACAAGAGGTTTGGGTATTTGTCACTGTGTGCTAGTCTATATTTCCCATATATGTGCATTGTTACACTAAGCCAAAAAGTGACCTAGCCCATCAGTGTTTGGAATACAGGATGCCAAAAAACATAGTTTGTCAGATTTTTGTTTTCTTAATGAATTGAATGACTACATGTTTTTCACATTATATATACTCCTGCTTTCTGTTTACAATACAGAATAATGCATAGGGAAATAATGATGAAAGAAAAATTCTGGAATTGATAAATTACTGAATTTTTTTTTTTATCACTTACCTCGTTTGAGGGAATCGTGGCAAAGGGTTTGATGATGGCAGCTAATGGAATCTGAGCTTGCTTGGCCATATCTGACGTGCATGGGAAACAGTATGTTGTGCAACGGATGTATCGAGGACTTGCATTGCCTGAAATATTCAAGGATGCATACTTAAAATCAGCTTAGAAAAAAAATCTGCCCTATAATATTTAAATACTTATAAAGGTACCTCTAGGACTTCCCTGGTGGCACAGTGGTTAAAAATGCCAATGCAGGGGACACAGGTTCAAGCCCTGGTCTGGGAAGATCCCACATGCTGCAGAGCGACTACACCTGTGTGCCACAACTACTCAGCCTGAGCTCTACAGCCTGCGAGCCACAACTACTGAGCCTGTGAGCCACAACTACTGAGCCCGTGTGCCACAACTACTGAAGCCTGTGCTCCATGACAAGAGAAGCCACCACAATGAAAAATGCGCACCGCAATGAAGCGTAGCCCCTGCTCGCCGCAACCAGAGAAAGCCCGTGTGCAGCAACGAAGACCCAACGCAGCCAAAAATAAATAAATAAATAAAATTTATTAAAAAAATAAAGGTACTTCTAGATAATGCATTGTCTTCTTTGTAAAACTTCGTCATGATTTCTACAAAAAAGGTAGTATTGTCTAACTTTACAATCCATAGTCTAAGCACACTGTAGTTTCTTGTAAAATAAAACACTCTGCATTCTACTGCAAAAATATAAAAGAGATTTTAAACTTATTATTATTTTCCAGAAGCCGGGTATTAATATAGATGCTCAGAGACTTGAGAGGTGTTTAGATTCAATGGGAGAAATAAAGCAAAGGTACAAAACATAATAAAACTTCTTCTTCATCCTCTTCTTATCAATACATCTGCTATGGGAAAGGTAAGTATTTGTATGCCATTTCACATCAGCAAGTTATACTTTGTCAAATATGATTCCATTTGACTATGAGTTTTTTTTTTCTAAACTTGAAATTCAATTTAGAAATGAAAATTCTAAATAATAGAAATATGGGCTTCCCTGGTGGCGCAGTGGTTGAGAGTCCGCCTGCTGATGCAGGGGACACGGGTTCGTGCCCCGGTCCAGGAAGATCCCACGTGCCGTGAAGTGGCTGGGCCCATGAGCCATGGCCGCTGAGCCTGCACGTCTGGAGCCTGTGCTCCGAAACGGGAGAGGCCACAACAGTGAGAGGCCCGTGTACCGCAAAAAATAAATAAATAGAAATATTATTTTTTAAACACCCTAATCTATTTAAAAAACACATTAGGTTTCCTGACCAAATATTTTTTTCAAGGCATACATGAGAATTAAAATTCTATCCATGACATGACGAATATTTTTAAATCACCAGAATAACTTATCTAAAATAAATTTTGAATTAAATTATATTTTGGCAAAAGAACATCAGATATTTACTGAGTGTCTACTAAGTTTTAGACTAGGTGCTTCCTTGCAGAGCTTATGTTCTTGCAGAGGACACAGACAATAAGTATTAAACTCAATAAATGAGTAAATTATATAGAACCTTAGAAGATGATAAATGCTATGAAAAAAGCATTTCTGGTTAAGGGGTGCCACAGTGGAAAGCAGACCGCAATTTTAAATAGTTAGAGTTGGTCTTCATCACAAGGCAACATCTGAGCAAAGACTCCAAGGTGGCAAGGGGTTTATCTGGCAGGTATCTGGGGCAAGGGCGTGCCTGGCCTGGTAGAGGAATGTCAGGAGCCTGACAGTGGGGTAAGTGGGGCACAGCAGCTGTTGAGGAGTTCAGAGAAGTCACAGAAGCCAGATTAGCTAGATGCTTGATACCATTTTTCAACCCTCTGGCTTGTACTCTGAATGAAATGGGGAGACACTGCCAAGCTTTGAGCAGAAAAGTGTTGTGATCGGACTTAGGTTGACTCTACCTGTGGTTTTCAGGATGGACTGTAATAGGGAGGAGAACCAGGAAGACCAGTTTGGAGGCTGTGCAGTAACAAGGTGAGAAACAGGGTGGCGGCGGGAACCAGCCTGATAGCAGCAGATTCTGGACATATTTTGAAGGTACAGTGGCTTACTTGTTGATGGGCATGATGTATGAGGTGTGAAGATGGGGGCTATGACAGAAGGACAGGGTTAGGATTCTGAGGAATCAAAAGCATGAAGTTGCCACCAACAGAAAAGAGAAATGCTGCAGGAAGGGAACGGGTTTTGTTTTTTTTTTTTTTTTTTTTTAAACAGATGTGTGGGTGGAGATCAGGAATCTGGGTTTGGATGTGTCCATTTGGGAAATCTATTAAGCAATCAAACAGTGACGCTGAGTAAACAATTAGATACACGAGTCTTGGTGTTGGGCTGAAAGCTGAGCTGGAGATACATACTTGGGAGTTCTTAGCATATAGACGGTATTTGAAACCACAAAACTAGATTAAAACAACCCAGGGAATCACGGTGGCCAGAGAAGAGAAGACGACCGAGGACTGAGCCCTTGGTCCTCTTAACATAAAGAAGCCAGAGGAAAAGGAGAAATCAGCTAAAGGACTGAGAAGGGAAAAAACAAGGGAGTCTGGGTGTGCTGGAGGTGAAGTGAAGAAAGTACATCAAGGAAAAGGCAGGAGCATCTGTGCCAGGCGGTGCCTCCAGATCAACATGACCACTGGATTTATCAACGTGGAGGGTGGTGGAGACCTGGAAGACAGAATTGGTGGAATGGGGGAGTGAGGAGTGGGGGTGTGGTAGGGGGGCTGCCTAGAGTGAGTTTAAGAGAGAAAGGCAGGCGAGGAATTGGCAATAGTCCTTTCAAGTTTTATCGTGGAGGGGAGCAAAGGAAAGAGGGGTAGCTGGTAAAAGAAGTGGATCAAGAGAACATTTTTATTTTTTTAAGATAGGAGAAGGTTTTTTAAAAGATGGGAATACTTGTGTAAAAGGGGAAATACTGAGGACATAGAATAAAGAAGGGAAACTTACGGTAGCAATACACTTGAGTAGTGCACAGCAGGAGAGGCTGGCTTACAACTAGAGCACATTTATGGCCAAATCAGGAAGGCAGAGCCTGAGGACACATTACAACAGGGGGTTGATATGATGGTGAGAACTCTCTTCTGATTGTGCACTTTTCTCAGAAAGGAGGAAGTAAGAGCAGCTGAAAGAAAGGATGGGAGGTTATGGGTTTCAGAAGGGATTGTGAAACAGTTACTAAGGAGAGTGGAAAAGTGAAAGGACTTGGGAAGGACAATGTGCTGGGAAGTTCATGGTCCTGAGTTTAAACAGACCGTGCAGTGTGGCTGTGAGCCTTTCTCTGGCCATGTTTCACTGCACAGGTGGGTCCAGAAAGAGGGGAAGGCTGGACCTAAGAAAGCTGAGTTTCTTTTCATCTTCAATCTATTATTGCCACATTTTACATTTTGGGGGGGACCAGCTAGAAATATGGATCTTTACATAAAATATTCTGATTTTTATATAATGGTAACTAATTCAAATTGAAACAAATTATTCTGTATGATTAATTAACATGACTGTAGGCTGAATCCAGTTCGGGGGCTCTGCTGCCGAGGGTCTGAGAAAAGGGAGAAATGTGGTACTAACAAAAAGGATAATAATAATAACGATAATTGCCAGTGGGTTACGCATTATTCTAAGACTGTTATATGCAAATTCACTTTCATCTCACAGTCGCCTATGAGGTTGATACCCTATGACCCGATTTTACAGAGGAGAAAACTGAGACACTGTGAGGTTAAGGGACTTAACTTAATCAAAGGGTTAGTAAATGGCAAAAGTGGTATTAGAACCTATCACAATTCTCTACAACATCCCAGATAAGTTGGGTCCAGGTCTTGAATCCTGGATGAGGAGTTAAGACCAATCCTGTTTGCCCAGGGGCAATGATGGGACATTTTTTAGCAATATGATCAAATAAATACCTGAAGAAAATTAATCTATTCAGAATGTACTGGATAGCTTCTGGGAGCAGGAAAAAAGATCAGAGACAGGTAGATGGGTCCATTGCTGTAAGAATCCAGGTGAATACTAACACAGGGTAAAACAAGAGTTTTGGCAACCGGAATAGAAGAAGAAATATTGGGTTGGCCAAAAAGTTCGTTCGGGTTTTTCTGTAAGATGGTACAGAAAAACCCGAAGGAACTTTTTGGCCAATCCAATATTAGGTAGTAAATATGCTTGAACCCTTATTATTGTATATTTCATATAACTTAGATAAAATCTTCCTCATTCTCATCATCACACAAAGTTACACATAGTGGGAAACAAGAATTTTTGAATACTTTAAAGTATATTTTTTCATTGTACTCAATTTTCATTACTCAACATTTCCAATAATATATTGAAATTATTTATCTTTAAAACACTTATCTTTTACAGTGAAATATGCATATGAATGAGCTCGTGAAGGTGACTAAACAAACTTGTTACAAGACGATAATGCACACAAAGAATAAAATTTTTAAAAAGCAATGAAGAATTTGTTTTTTAAGCCAGTATACAGAAGTGGGGCGTGAAAGGTAAGGTTATAGTAGATAATTTAGCAACCTTGGTAATTAAGAGCCAAAATTCCTAATATGCTTAATAAAGAAACTTATGGGATAATCTGACTAAAAACATTCAATAAGTTATTCATTCAACAAATATTTATGAAGCCAATCCCCATGCTAGAAGCTTAGAGATAGGACAGAATGAAGCTTCTGGCTTCAATGTCTGGTAGAAGAGAATAATAAAAAAACAGATAATTACAACATGGCTGGTAAGTATCACAGAAGAGCAAATCAATTATGAAGTGGCCCAAGGGAGGCAATGAGTCTGCCATGTGGATCAGAGGTGACTACACAAAGGATGCAGTGCTTGAACAGGGTCTTGTAGGATGGGCAGAAGCACAGAAACAAAGGACAAGTTGAGTCTTAAATTAGATCCTGCAGCCAAGTAATATTCTTGAAGTAGGTGTTTCTCTTCACTGGCTTTGTCACTAATCAGCTGTGTGGCCCTGGGCGAATCACTTAACCTCTCTGGGCCTTAGTGCCCTCACGTCTGTAAAGTGAGAGCACACTAAATGAAGTCCAAGGCTCCTTCTGTTTCTATACTTTATTTATATCTGTGAATTTCTGTGTGTGTCTGAGATCCTTGGGCTACATCCTAAAAAGTCTACTAATGCCCAGAAATAAACCCACATACCTACGGTCAATTAATCTACGACAAAGGAGGCAAGAATATACAATGGAGAAAAGACAGTCTCTTCAATAAGTGGTGCTGGGAAAACTGGACAGCTACATGTAAAAGAATGAAATTAGAACATTCTCTAACTCCATATACAAAAAAAAACTCAAAATGGGTTAAAGACCTAAATGTAAGACCGAATACTATAAATCTCCTAGAGGAAAACACAGGCAGAACACTCTTTGACAAACTGCAGCAATATCTTTTTCAACCCATCTCCTAGAATAATGGAAATAAAAACAAAAATAAACAAATGGGAGCTAATTAAACTTAAAAGCTTTTGCACAGCAAAGGAAACCATCAACAAGATGAAAAGACAACCTACAGAATGGGAGAAAATATATTTGCAAATGATGTTACCAACAAGAGATTAATTTCCAAAATATACAAACAGCTCATGCAGTTCAATATCAAAAACAAACAAACAATCCAATCAAAAAAATGGGCAGAAGATCTCAATGGAGATTTCTCCAAAGACCTACAGATGGCCAAAAGGTACATGAAAAGATGCTTAACATCCCTAGTTATTAGAGAAATGCAAATCAAAACTACAGTGAGGTATCATCTCACACCAGTCAGAATGGCCATCATCAAAAAGTCTACAAATAATAAATGCTGGAGAGGGTGTGGAGAGAAGGGAAACCCTCCTACGTTGGTGGGAATGTAAATTGGTGCAGCCACTATGGAGAACAGTATGGAGGTTCCTCAAAAAACTAAAAATAGAACTACCGGGCTTCCCTGGTGGCGCAGTGGTTGAGAGTCCACCTGCCGATGCAGGGGACACGGGTTCGTGCCCCGGTCCAGGAAGATCCCACATGCCGCAGAGCGGCTGGGCCCGTGAGCCATGGCCGCTGAGCCTGTGCGTCCGGAGCCTGTTGCTCCGCAACGGGAGAGGCCACAACAGTGAGAGGCCCGCGTACCGCAAAAAAAAAAAAAAAAAAAAAAAATAGAGCTACCATATGATCCTGCAATTCCACTCCAGGGGATGTATCTGGAGGAAACCATAATTTGAAAAGATACGTGCACCTCAGTGTTCACTGCAGCACTATTTACATTAGCCAAGACATGGAAGCAACCTAAATGTCCATCGACAGATGAATGGGTAAAGATGTGGTATATTTATACAATGGAATATTACTCAGCCATAAAAAAGAATGAACTAATGCCATTTGCAGCAACATGGATGGACCTAGAGATTATCATACTAAGTGAAGTAAGCCAGACAAAGACAAATATCATGTGATATATCTCTTACATGTGGAATCTAAAAAAAAAAAAAAAAGACAGGAATGAACTTATTTCCAAAACAGAAAGAGACTCACACAGACATAGAAAAGAAACTTACGGTTACCAAACGGGAAAGGAGGGTGGGGGAGGGATAAATTAGGAGGTTGGGATTAACATATACACACTACCGTGTATAAAATAGATAATCAGCAACGACCTACTGCATAGCACAGGGAACTCTGCTCAATATTTTGTAATAACCTATAAAGGAAAAGAATCTGAAAAAGAATCTATATAAAACTGAATCATTCTGCTGTACGTTTGAAACTAACATGATATTGTAAATCAACTATACTTCAATTAAAAAAACTTTTTTTTAAAAGCCTACTAATAAGTATTAACAAATAACCCAGGCTAAAGGAAGGGGCTTTACAGCAAATGGGATGTGACTGGGCCAACTTCGGGGCTCCCTCCATGGCAGGCAGGTCTTTCTTTTTGCCAAAGGCTGGGCTGCAGGCTATAGAGAGAAGATAATGATGTGGACCCTGCCATCCTAGTCTTTCCTTCTCTTTCTGCTTCTTCCTCATACTCTTTCCCTACATGTACCATATGACCCAGCAGTTCCACTCCTAGGTATACACCCAAGAGAACTGAAAGCAGGAACTCAAAGAGATACCTGTACACCAATGTTCATAGCTATGGCTATTCACTGTAGTCAAAAGATGGAAACAACCCAAATGTCCTTCAAAAGATAAATGGATAAACAAAATGCAGCATATACATAAAAGTGAATATCATTCAGCCCTAAAAAGGAATGAAATTCTGATACATGCTACAACATGGACGAACTTCGAAAATATTATGCTAAGTGAAATAAGCCAGACACAGAAGGACACATATTGTATGAATCCACTTATGTGAGGCACCTAGACCAGGCCAATTCATAGAGACAGAAAGTAGAATACGAGATACCAGGGGCTGGTGGAGTGGAGGAGTGGGCAGTGATTGTTTATTGAGTACTGAGCGTCAGTGCAGGCTGATGAAAACCTTCTGGAAATGCATAATCATGATGGTGCACAACGCTGTGAATGTAATTAATGTCACTGAATTGTACACTTAAAAATTATTAACACAGCAAATTTTATTTTATGTGTATTTAACCACAATAATAAAATCACCTCTACGTTCAAAAATAAAACAGAAAACAAAAAACTCTGCACATAAAAAAAAAAAAAAAAAAAAAAACTCTGCACATGGTGCTCCTTAACACGTACACTCTCTCCCACTGCCAGACCTTAGCACATCCACTCTGTGGCCGGGCAACATTTTCCTCTCCCGACGTCTCCACTTTTGTTCTGGTTTACACCTGCTCACTTGAGACTCAGCTTAGTTGTCCCCACTCTAGCAGGACAGGCTGGGTTAGTTACCTGACATATAAGTTCCCACAGCAATATTCCTTTTATCCTGCTATTATAACAGTTTAATTAATACTAAGTTATCTCTTTTTCCCTGCCAGATTGTACACCCATTTAAGGATAGAACCGTGACTTTTATTTCTGAATAGAGGCAGTACGTGAGTGGTTAAGAGCGTGGGCTCTAGCATCAGAATGCTGGGGGTCAAATTCTAGCTTTGCTTCCCATTAGCTGCGTATCTAGTGTAAGTTACGTAAGCATTCTGCGCCTCCGTTTCACATTCTGTAAAATGAGAATGATGTTAATGCTTATCTCATTAAGTTACAGGGGGGATTAAGCCACATAAAGTGTTTAGAAGACCATCGTAATGCATAGCAAGCACTTAATCAATATTAACCACGTTGGTAATAGGTACTGAATAAATATTTGCTGAATAAGTGAACGAATGAATGAACAAGTATGATCCTGCTCCTAAGTAGCTCATAGGCTCGTGGGAAAGACAGACCCAAAGCACAGTAAAATTTAATGGAACAAGAGCTATGAAAGAAGTGAATACAAAGCACTGTGGGGGAAGAAACTGTAGGAGATTTCGAAGAAAAAATTAAATTGAGTTTAGAAGAACTAAGAATTTCCCAACTAGAAAGGTGAGACTTATATATACCAAATACAGTTATTCAACAGATATTTGTTGGGCAACCATTATATTCTAGATACCAGGTGAATTTCTAGGGGTACAACAGTGGACAGAAAACAGTCCCCAGTCTGTTGCAGAGAAAGCAGTACAAAGTGAGAATCAGAGACAGGAGGGAAAGGGGGTGAGTTTGGTATGGCTGAGGCAGATGCAGAGGAAGAAACAGATGAGAGATGAGGCTGGTAAGGAATATTCTTTAGGTCTGCAAAGTGCCTCAAACGAAAATATTAAATAAATAAATAAATATTAAAAACATGAACATAACACTTACTATTAGGTTGAAATGAAATTGCCATTCTTGTAGGTCAACAATAGAAAAAAATCAGTAATTTCATATACCTCAACCTATTATATACTAGGTCCTAAGTGCTTAACAAATGTGAATTCATTTGACAAGTTTGGAAGGATTCTGTAAGTAGTCAGGAACAAATTATTTTTAGAATAGAAAATGAAGTAATCTGAAGTGTGTTTTAATATTAATACCTATAACAGTAACATCATCTGTGACTTACATCAACCCCTTCTACATGTCGAGCTCCCATATACATATAAACATACATACGTGTGCACACACGCACACACGAGTCATCTCTAACCCATACATTGCCCCTTCAGGGCAGGTCTTAGTCCTAACATCTTACAGAGGGCGACACTGAGGTTCAGAGAGGTGGGATAAGCAGAGCTCAGGACACTAAGGAAGAGACCCTGGATTTGCGTGCAGGTGTGTGAGGCTCCCAGTCGGAGCTCTTTCTGCCTCACTGTGCTGCCTGCCCTATAAGGACAGTGCCGAAGGCAGCACAGAGGATGGACTGAAGGGAGGGGAGCCCCATCTGGAAACTGGTGGCTTGACAACTTTCAGATGAGACAACACGATTGCCTGTATACCAATGTTATATTTCCAGGATTGAGTATATGACCCATTAAAAGGGTTTATTCAGAATCTGAGACGCCACATCTCATCAGGCTATATTTCAACTTGCCATAAATAACAGAATAATATATTCCCAGAAAGATCAAACCTGCATGAGGCTTGACAGATATATGAAGCTGATAGGAGACATGGGACAGAGTCAGTAGAGACAGAGCTCAGCCTCTCCTCATCCCAGTTTAAAAGTAGGAAACCAGAACCCCAAATGTTCAGGGACCTGCTGAAAAAAATGTCATTGGGATTAGAACCAGGTCTGCTGACTCAAGTACTCAATCCCCTACTGCTCTGCTCATGTCATACTGCCAGGTTTCCACTGTAGTAAGTAAATTAAACCAAAGTAGGGCATGAACAATTTTAAACACATAAATTAAATTTTTCTTAAATTGATACATTGCACTGTACCTCACCAGAAACTCTCTAGATTTTTACAAGCAGAGAATACAGTAGAACTCAGACGACAGTACCTTCTCTTTACTTGACTAATGGCAAATTAGTTCCTGTTAACCAGCTATAAAGGGGTTGCCCATCAGTGACAGCATTATTGAAGGGTATCAATGTATTTGCTTAAAAAATGTGAGAAATACTAAGACCTCAGTCAAAACCATAACTGAAAAGAGATACCTTGGTCTTGTATCGTACAATCTGTAGTGACCAGGGGAGGGATCTGGCCTCTGGTGTTGGTGGTATAAACCTGTCCCCCTCTGGTGGCTCTGTCATTCTCGATCACCTGGATCTGATAAATAAGAGATCAAGAGCACGTTAAAGTAAGTTAAGACTTCCCAACCTTCCCCTCACACTATTCACACACGCACACACAAAGGCATTTTCTAAATCCTTTCAGCTCATTTCAGATCAAACTCTCGTTGAGAACCCTCCATGTCTTGTCTTCAGTCCCACTTTTGCTTACTTTCACAACTTTATGCCAGTAGCTTCCAAATTCTATTCTGTAATGCTCTTGAGCTCTGACCTGATCTTTTTATTTTTATTCGATTTGTTTCTTGGGCCCGTAGATAAGAGTTTTTTGGGAAAAGATTCTCATAGGATAAGAAACTGAAAATACCTTTTTTTTAAAAGAAAATACTTTTTTTTTTTTTTTTTTGCGGTAAGCGGGCCTCTCACTGCTGCGGCCTCTCCCGTTGCGGAGCACAGGCTCTGGACGCGCAGGCCCTGCGGCCATGGCTCACGGGCCCAGCCGCTCCGCGGCATGGGGGATCTTTCCGGATCGGGGCACGAACCCGTGTCCTCTGCATTGGCAGGCGGACTCTCAACCACTGTGCCACCAGGGAAGCCCAAAGAAAATATTTTTTGAAGTTAAAGAAAACTCTAAAAGGCTAAAAATAAATTCAGAAGAAATGATTTAAAATATATAAGCTGAAGACTTTTCTCCTCAAATCCCTCTTGATGTTCAGTTTGCTTTCAAGTTTCCTCCACCACACTCCTGCTCCTTGAGACAAAAGAAACAAACAATATCGTGTTCCCATATGATTTTTGCCTATCATATAGAAATGAGAACAAAAGTCCCTATTTTTTTTGGCTGTGCCGCACGGCACATGGGATCTTAGTTCCCCAACCAGGGATTGAACCGGCGTCCCCTGCATTGGAAGCTCAGAGTCTTAACCACTGGACCTCGAGGGAAGTCCCCTTAAGTTTTGTCCTTTAATTTGGAAACATCTTATATTTCTCTACTGAAACATTTATTGATGACGACTATAGAGACAAAACATTGTCTTTCTGTTGTAACTGTCTAGGGATTAAAATAATGAGCAAAATCTAGTTGCATGGAGTTAAGAAGGAATTCTAATAATAAAAGGATCTTTCTCTTCCTCTTTATCTTCTCCCTGTCCTCACTTCTTTCTTTATAGGATAAAAGTGACAAGAGATAAGGGAGTTTAAAAAAAAAAAAAAAAAAAGGAGGCAGTAAAAGGAGGGAAAAAAGAGGAGAAATGAGATGAGTGCCCAGACTGCAACACGTAGCCTTGGAGGATACGAAGTTTTTGTGGTCCTAAAGAAACAATGTGAGGGTAGATCAAGATGGCAGAGTAGAAGGATGTGGAGCTCACCTCCTCCCACAAACACATCAAAAATACATCTACATGTGGAAGAATTCTCAGAGAATACCAACTGAAAGCTGGCACAAGATCAAAGCTGAAAGAAGGATCCCCATGTAACCAGGTAGTACAAAAGGGAAGAAACAAAAGGAAGGAGGAATCGGGATGAGACCTGTGCCCCTGGGAGGGAGCTGTGAAGGAGGAAAGGTTCTCTCACCCTGGGAACCTCCTTCCCCTGCTGGGAGGTGTGCTGGGACAGAGAGGGAGTTGGAGAGGCCTGGACTTTGCTCGGGAGGAGTGTGTAGGTTCTGGCTTGCTGGTAGGCAGCACAGAGAGGGACCAGCTCTGAGGGCTGCCATGCTGGCCCACTTCCTAGCTCGAGACATGTGCCTCCTGGTGTGCACAGTGACTGGGTCTTGAAACATAAGCTTCAGTGGACAGACCCAGGAAGGGGACTCAGTTTGGCTGCACAGAGGCAGCCCGAGAGGCCCGGAGTGTGGTTGGGGACGCCACTGTTGGTGCGTGCAAGATGGAGCACAGGTCCACCACACAAGCCCCATTATCAGCATGCTCCTGGCAGGTCATGCCTCTGGTGGCAGTGGGCTTTGGCAGCAGGCACACACCAGAGGTGGGGCTGACATCCCAGTCAATTATCAGTGCTCCCACAGTGGGGGAAGGTCCAGGGGGCACACCAGCAGTGGTGGACTTTGTGGGCAAGCACACCAGGTGGTGAGTGGCGTCCCAGAATCCTCACAGAATTGCATGTCTGCAGTGGAAAGCCCCTGGGGAGGAATATACAGTGCCTCCTTTCCCAGTGGGAGCACTCCAGTCCCACCGATCTCACATCACAGCTTAGAACTAGATCTAGGGGCTTCTACTACAACAACTGGGGAGCTGACCCTGCCCATGACAGGGCTGTGACAACCACATAGCAAAGAGGAGGCCCCACCCAACATCCAGTGCAGGCTCTGGTCACCACAACACCGAACACACCCCATATCAAGGGGACAACAGCCAGAACACTCTGAGGAAAGACGTGGCAGACATCCATACTAAAAACAGCCCTTATATCAAAAATACTGGACTCACACAGTCTACACAAGGACACTCGCACATAAAAAAAGCCCTTCAAGACCACAGTAGATAACTGTTTCTCCTAAATTCATAGAGTCAGAGAAATTTAAGTAAAATGAAAAAGCAGAGGAACTACTCCCAATTAAAAGTACTGGAGAAACCCCCTGAAAGAATAAACAATGAAAAAGACAACTCCAGTCTACCAGATCCCAAGTTCAAAAATGAGGTAATAAAAATGCTGAAGGAATTAAGAAAATTTATCTATAGAAATGCAGGTCACTGTAACAAGGAACTAGAAACTATAAAGAGGAACCAATCAAAATTAGACAACTCAACTGCCAAGATAAACACCAAGTTAAAGGCAATGAATAGCAGACCAAATAATGCAGAAGAACAAATAAGTGATCTGGAAGATAAATAATAGAAATCACCCAATCAGAACAGCAGACAGGAAGACAAATGTAAAAAAGAAAGAAGAAAGAAAAAATTAAAGGAACATACAAGATCTACCGGATAATACAAAGAAAGCATGCCAACGTACATACAATAGGGGTTCCAGAAGGAGAAGAGAGAGAAAAGAGGATCAAAAACGTATTTGAAGAATTTATGGCTGAAAGCTTCCCAAACCTAAGAAGGAAACAGATATCCAGGTACAGGAAGTAGAGAGGGTCCCAAACAAGATGAACTTAAACGGACCCACAATGAGACATAACATAATTAAAATGGCAAAAGTTAAAGATAAAGAGAGGATTCTAAAGGCAGCAAGAGAAAAACAAACAGTCAGTACAAGGGAACCCCCATAAGGTTATCAGCTGATTTCTCTGCAGAAATGTTGCAGGCCAGAAGGGAGTAGCATTATACATTCAAAGTCCTGAAAGGGAAAAACCTGCAACCTAGGATGCTCTACACAGGAAGATTATCCTTTAGAATAGAAGGAGAAACTAAGAATTTCTCAGATAAGCAAAAACTAAAAGAAGATAGCAATACTAAACCTAACCTAAAAGAAATATTGTAGGGTCTTCTCTAAGCAGAAAAGAAGCAATAATCTATAGGAAAGGGGAAAACACAATAGGAGAGGCAAATATATAAAAAGATTGAAGATCACTTAAATAAGCCAGTAAGAAAATTTTTATAAAAGCAGTTATAACTATAATGAACAGCAAATAAAATAAACATGAAGATGTAAAATAGGACATCAAAATCACAAAATGTGGGGGAGGGGCATAAAAAATGTAGATATTTTAGAATGTATTTGAACTTATATGACTATGAGTCTAAAGAAGGTAGAAATAGTTATGGGTTAACATACTTGAAAAACAGGGTAACCACAAATCAAAAACATACAATAGATTCACAAAAAACAAAAAGGAGCTTAAACATAATACAAAAGAAAACCATCAAATCACAAAAGAAAAGCAAAAAGAAGAAAGGAACAAAGAAGAACTACACAATAAACTGCAAAACAAGGTTTAAAATGCCAATAAATACATGCTTATCAATAATTACTTTAAATGTCAATGGACTAAATGCTCTGATCAAAAGACATAGAGTGGAAGACTGGATTAAAAAAAACCAAGAACCTATAATATGCTGCCTACAAGAGACCCACTTTAGGGTGAAAGACATACATAGATTGAAAGTGAGGAGATGGAAAAAGATATTTCATGCAAATGGAAACGACAAGAAAGCAAGGGTAGCAATACTCATATCAGACAAAATAGACTTTAAAACAAAGGCCATAAAGAAAGATAAAGAAGGACACTATATAATGATAAAAGGATCAATACAAGAAGAGGATATTACACTGGTTAACATATATGCACCCAATATAGGAGCACCTAAATACATAAAACAAATACTAACAGACATAAAGGGAGAAACTGAGGGGAATACAATAACAGCAGGAGATTTTAACACTCCACTGACATCAATGGACAGATCTTCCAGAAAGAAAACCAATAAGGCAACAGAGATCCTAAATCACACAATAGAATCGTTGAACTTCAATGATATCTACAGGACACTACATCCAAAAAACCCAGAATGCACATTCTTTTCAAGCATGCATGGAACATTCTCTAGGACAGACCACATACTAGGACAAATTTAAGAGGATAGAAATTATTTCAAGCATTTTTTTCTGACGACAATGGTATGAAACTAGAAATCAACCACAGAAAGAAAAGTGAGAAAAAAAATGATTACATGGAAACTAAACAATATGCTACTAAAATAACCAATGGGTCAACAATAAAATCAAGGGGGAAATCAGAAAATACCTTGAGACAAACAACAATGAAAACACAACCATACAAAACCTATGGGATGCAGCAAAAGCAGTTCTAAGAGGAAAGTTCATAGCAATACAAGCCTTCCTCAAAAAACAAGAAAAATCTCAAAAACTTAAACTACCAATTAAAAGAATCAGAAAAAGAACAAACAAAACCCAAAGTGAGCAGAAGGAAGGAAAGAATAAAGATCAAAGAGGAAATAAATAAACTAGAGATCCAAAGAAGAAAAAAAAGAAAAAGAAAAAAATCAATAAAACCAGAGCTCGCTTTTTGAAAGGACAAACAAAATTGACAACCCTCTAGCCAGGCTCACCAAGAAGAAAAATAAATAAATTTAAAAAATAAACAAAAAATGAAAGAGGAAAAATAACAACCGATACCACAGAAATACGAAAAATCATAAGAAAATACTATGAAGTTATATGTGAACAAATTGGACAACCTAGAATAAATGGACAAATATCGAGAAACATACCGCCTGCCAAAACTGAGTCAAGCAGAAATAGATGATATGAACAGACCAATCACTAGAAGTGAAACAGAATCTGTAACTTTTAAAAAAACTCCCTGCAAACAAAACTCCAGGAATGGATGGCTTCACTGGGGAATTCTACCAAACATACAAAGAACTTACACCTATCCTTCTCAAACTCTTCCAAAAGACTGAAGAGGAAGGAACACTCCCAAAGTCATTCTATGAAGCCATCATCACCCTGATACCAAAACCAGACAGACACTACAAAAAAAGAAAATTACAGGCTAATATCTTTGATAAATATAAATGTGAAAATCCTCAACAAAATATTAGCAAACTGAATCCAGCACATAATAAGGATTATGCACCATGATCAAGTTGGATTCATTCCAGGGTCACAAGGATGGTTCAAAATATGCAAATCAATCAGTGAGACAGACCATATCAACAAAAGACAAAAACCACATGGTCATCTCAACTGATGCAGAAAAAGCATTTGATAAATTCAACATCCATTCATGATAAAAACTTTCACCAAAGTGGGTACAGAGGGAACATATGTCAACATAATAAAAGCCATTTACGACAAACCCATAGCTATTATAATACTCAACAGTGAAAAGCTGAAAGGCTTCCTGCTAAATTCTGAAAGAAGACATGGATGCCCTCTCTCATCACTTCTATTCAAATAGTACTGGAAGCCCTAGCCACAGCAATCAGACAGGAAAAAGAAGTAAAAGGTATCCAAATTAGAAGGACGAGGTAAAATTGTCATTATATGCAGATGACATGATACTCTATACAGAAAACCCTAAACACTCCACACCAACACTATGAGAACTAATAAATGAATTCAGGAAGGTAGCAGGATACAAGATTAATATACAGAAATCTGTTGCACTTCTTTATACTAATAATGAAATATCAGAAAGAGAAAGTAAAATGGAAAGATATCCCATCTCTTGGATTGGAAGAATTAGTATTGTTAAAACGGCCATACTACCCAAAACAATCTACAGATTTAATGTGATCCTATCAAATTACCTAAGACATTTTTCACAGAACTAGAACAAATAATCCTAAAATTTATATGGAACCACAAACAACCCAGAATTACCAAAGCAATCCTGAGGAAAAAGAACAAAGCTGGAGGCATAACCCTCCCAGACTTCGGCCAACACTACAAAGCTACTGTAATCAAAACAGTATGGTACTGGCACAAAACCAAACACAGCTCAATGGAACAGAGTAGAGAGGCCAGACATAAACCCACACACCCATGGTCAATTAATCTTCAACAAAGCAGGCAAGAATATACAATGGAAAACAGTCAGTCTCTTCAGAAAGTGGTGCTGAGAAAGGTGGATAGCCTCATGTAAATCAGTGAAGTAAGAACCCTCCCTCACACCATATACAAAAATAAACTCAAAATGGTTTAAAGACTTAAATATAAGACATGACACCATAAAACTCCTAGAAGAGAACATAGGCAAAACATTCTCCAACATAAATCATAGCAATATTTTCTTAGATCAGTCTCCCAAGGCAAAAGAAATAAAATAAAAAATTAACAAATGGGGTCTAATCAAACTTAAAAGCTTTTGCACAACAAAGGAAACCATAAACAAAACAAAAAGACAACCCACTGACTGGGAGAAAATGTTTGCCAACGATGAGACTGACAAGGGGTTAATTTCCAAAATATACAAACAGCTCATACAGCTCAATATCAAAGAAAAAAACAACCCAATCAAAAAATGGGCAGAAGACCTAAATTGATATTTCTCCAAAGAAGACATACAGATGGCCAAAAGGCCCATGAAAAGATGCTCAACATCACTAATTATTAGAGAAATGCAAATCACAACTACAGTGAGGTATCACTGGTCAGAATTACTATCATCAAAAAGTCTACAAATAATAAATGCAGGAGAGGGTGTGGAAAAAGGAACACTCCTACACTGTTGGTGGGAATATAATTGGTGCAGCCACTATGGAAGACAGTACGGAGTTTCCTCAAAAAAACAAAAATAGAGCTACCGCATGATCTAGTGATGCTACTCCTGAGTATATACCTGGAAAAGATGAAAACTAATTCAAAAAGATACATGCACCCCAACGTTCATAGCAGCACTATTTACAACAGCTAAGACTTGGAAGCAATCTAAGTGTCTATCAACAGATGAGTGGATAAAGAAGATGTGGTGCGTGTATACATACACACACACACACACACACACACACACGTATATACACCATGGAATATTACTCAACCATAAAAAAGAATGAAATATTGCCATTTGCAGCAATGTGAATGGACTTAGAGATTATCATACTAAGCAAAGTAAGATAAAGACAAATACATGATATCACTTATACATGGAATCTAAAAAATAATACAAATGAATTTATTTACAAAACAGAAACAGGGGCTTCCCTGGTGGCGCAGTGGTTGAGAGTCCGCCTGCCGATGCAGGGGACACGGGTTCGTGCCCCGGTCCGGGAAGATCCCACATGCCATGGAGCGGCTGGGCCCGTGAGCCATGGCCGTTGAGCCTGCGTGTCTGGAGCTTGTGCTCCGCAACGGGAGAGGCCACAGCAGTGAGAGGCCCACGTACCGCAAAAAAAAAAAAAAAACAGAAACAGACTCACAGACATAGAAAACAAATTCCCAAAGGGGAAGGGGCAGGAGATAAACTAGGAGTTTGAGGTTAACATATACACACCACTATACATAAAACTGACAAACAACAAGGATTTACTGTTGTGTTTATAGCACAGGGAACTATATTCAATACCTTATAATAACCTATAATGGGAAAGAATCTGAAAAAAATATATGTATGTATAACTGAATCACTTTACTGTACATACACAATATTGTAAATCAACTGTATTTCGATTAAAAAAAAAGAAACTACTACTAATATAAAAATTGTCTTCCCCCAAGCTCTGAAACGTTACCTGCTCCATTTTCCCTTCCCATCTCATCCAATCCAGGCCCCACCTGGCATTGATATCATTGGTTTTTACAGCATATCAGAGACAGATTTAGCCTGCTTTTAAATCCATGCATTTCTGTCTTTTTAATTTCATAGGATTTGAATTTTTATTAAATTAAGGATATAGAATATGCTCCAAACACAACTACTGTTAAGATACAAACGAGACTAAAAGCTACCATGGGCAGAGACAAGAAGCAAACAGAAAAATCAAAACACTGTAATTACACTCTACATTTCAACCACAAGGTTCATCTGGTTCATTCAAAACTGGAGTAGTTTACATTTACTGTCATCATTTCAACCAATGAAGTGTCAAATACGAAAGCGAGGTAAAAGTCATAATAATGTATATATTGAACATAGATAGCTCTCAGTCTTCAGATAGACTCTACTTCTAAAAAGTTTATTTTAAATTAGCCATTTGCAACTCACAAAGCACTGCCTCCAAAGAAACAATGTCATTGGTGGTAATTACATTTCTTTTTTTTTTTTTTTTTTTTTTAAATTTATTTATTCATTTATTTTGGCTGCGTTGGGTCTTTGTTGCTGCGTGCAGGCTTTCTCTAGTTGCAGCAAGCAGGGGCCACTCTTGTTGCGGTACACAGGCTTCTCACTGTGGTGGCTTCTCTTGTTGCGGAGCACGGGCTCTAGGCTCCTGGACTTCAGTAGTTGCAGCATGCAGGCTCAGTAGTTGTGGCTCGCAGGCTCTAGAGCGCAGGCCCTGTAGTCATGGCGCATGGGCTTAGCTGCTCCACGGCATGTGAGATCCTCCCAGACCAGGGCTCGAACCTGTGTCCCCTGCATTGGCAGGCAGACTCTCAACCACTGCGCCACCAGGGAAGTCCCTACATTTCTAAATTAAGTCACATCTTGGCTAGAATACTACAAAGGGAGTGAGAAATATAACAGTTCTAGTAATTTCTAAAAATACAAGGGTTTTTTTGGTGGTTGTTTTTTACCTCAAATCCATATTCTCGGAAAACAGCTTAGAGATAAAACACAGAAATTTCAATAGAGATTGTGACTGTGTCTCAGTTCTTAAAGGGTTTCAAATTTGGTGACAGTGACTCCTAATAATGCCAATGCTACTTCAAAATGTACAGATTTCTTTTTCTGCCACTAGAATTACTTTCACACATATCTGCTATGAACAGAGTATTCTAGTTTCACAAAATAGAATCAGGAAAGAGAAAAAAAGAAAGTGATTCTCTTGAGATAAATGAACAAAAAGGATAAGGGAGAGACAAGATAATAAGATGCATGTACACATCTAAGGCAGGCTGCCTAAAGCAGAATTATTTGCACTTGGGCACAGTGAGAGAAAGAGGAGAACAGGAAGATCTCAACTGCTGAATAATCCTCCTGCTGATACAAAGAGTGAGGAAGAGTTTGATGGTGATACCAGTGTCCTCACTTCCAAAATATGGCTAAGACCACCATCCGAAAGAGTTGTAGTGAGCACTTAGCTCAGGGCTGGAATGCAACAGGAGTTCGGTAAACATGATTTCATATCTTTCCTTCCAGAAGGAAGAATTAATTTAGTTAGCAAACGCATCCTACTCTGGTGTTAAGAATATAAAAACAGGCTCCATCTGGTATTGCTGTTTTATTACTTTTAAGATAAAAATAATATTGGACTGACTTATATGTGCATATTTTAAGGGTCTTGAATAAATCACATCGCATACTGCTTATTGCTTTTGTTGTTAACATTCATTCATTGAACAAATATGTGAGCACATACTCTGTACCAGGCCCTGTTCTATGTGTTAGGGGCAGAGTAGTGAACAATACCAAATCCTTGACCTCTTGGAGCTGGCATTCTAGTATGGAAGACAAGCGATATATAAATGCGTAAGTAAGATACATCCTATGTCAGGTAATAAGTGCTGTGGATATGAAGTGATATGGATGGGCTGCCAGTGAGATGGGGGATGAGCAATGAGGACGTGAAGGAAATGCAGGATTGAGCCATGCCCTGTATGTATGTAGGGGAGGAGAATCTAGGCACAGGAAACTGCAAATGCAAAGGCCTTGAGGCAGGAGTACGCTTGGCGTGGCTGAGGCATAACAAGGAGGCTGGTGTGATGCAAAGCAGTGACGGAGAAGAGTGGTAAGAGACCAGGTCAGAGTGGCGTGCGTGCGTGCGTGCGTGCGTGCGTGTGTGTGTGTGTGTGTGTGTGGCAGGGGGTGGGCGGTGTCAGGGGTGGCAAATACGGTAGGGTCTTGCAGGCCTTTGTAAGAACTTTGGTTTCTAACTAGAGGAGTATTGGAGGGTGTGTTATGAGCCGTGACATCATCTGACTTAGAATGTGAAAGGATCACCCTGGCTGCTGTGCAGACCAGAATAGCAGGGAGACCAGTTAGGATGCTCTTATGATAATCCAGGTGGGTATAGAGGCTTGGACCAGGATGAGCACAAAAGGCAGAAGCAATGGAATTAGCTAAAGGACTAAATGCGAGAAAGAGAGAATCAAGGATGACTCCAAGTTTTTTGGCCAGAGGACCTGGAAGAATGGGGTTTTAATCTAGATTTCAAGGAAAAGGTCTTGACTAGGAGTATCTACATTCTCATTTAAAGCCATGAGAATGAATCATCGAAAGCAGTACTTCTCGGGCCACGTTTTGGGTTTTTTTTGTTATTATTATTATTTTTTTTAATGTGTTTTTTGGCCGTGCTGTGTGGCTTGTGGGATGGTAGTTCCCTGACCAGGGATTGAACCCAGCCCCTCAGCAGTGACAGTGTGGAGTCCTAACTACTGGACCATCAGGGAATTCCCTAAAGTGGTACTTTCTCAAGCCTTAGCGTGCCTAAGAAACATCTGAAGAGCTTGTTAAAACAGGTTCCAGGGCCCCATTACTAGAGATTCTGATTCAGGTCTGGGGTGGAGCCTGAGAACATGCATTCCTATTAAGCTCCAAGCCAATGTTTTTTTTGTTTTGCTTTGTTTTTAATTTTTTATTGAAGTATAGTAGATTTACAATGTTGTATTCGTTTTGGTGTACAGTAAAGTGATTCAGTTATACATATATATATATTCTTTTTTATATTCTTTTCCATTACGGTTTATTACAGGATATTGAATATAGTTCCCTGTGCTATACGGTAGGACCTTGTTGTTCATCTATTTTATATATATTAGTTTGTATCTGCTAATCCCAAACTCCTAATTTATCTCCCCCATCCCGTTTCCCCTTTGGTAACCACAAACTTGTTTTCTATGTCTGTGAGTCTATTTCTGTTTCATAAATAAGTTCATTTGTGTCATATTTTAGATTCCACATATAAGTAATAGCATATGATATTTGTCTTTGTCTGACTTACTTCACTTAGTATGATAATCTCTAGGTCCATCCATATTGCTACAAATGGCATTATTTTATGCTTTCTATGGCTGAGTAGTATTCCACTGTATATATGTACCACATCTTCCTTATCTAGTCATCTGCTGATGGACATTTTGGTTGCTCCAGCCAATATTCATGTGCCGTCCTAGGAGCACACTTCGAGTAGAGCTGACTAGAGAGTAAATGTCGATGGAGAAGGGGACGGGTCCAAAGACTCTGGGACACTTTTAACACGAGGAGGTTGCAAAGATGAGGTGAAACCAACAAAGGAGACAGGAAAGAGCCACCAGTGAAACAAGCAGAGATGTAAAGGAGTGGGTGGTGTTGACATTACTCTTAAGATAAAATAATATTGGACTGATTTGTATGCGTGTATTTTAAGGGTCTTGGATGGATGATACAATATACTGCTCATTGCTTTTGTTGTTAACATTCATTCGTTCAACAAATATGAGTGCATACTATGTACTGGGCACTGTTCTATGTGCTGGGGACACAGTAACCCCACTGAAAAGGTGTTTCAAGGAGGATGGAATGAACAGATGTGTCAAATCTGTTGCTGACAGGTCAAGACAGAGGAGATCTGAGAATTGGCCACAAGATTTGGAAATGGGAGGTCACTGGAGACCTGAACAAGCATAGTATTAGTAGGGTTGTAGTGATAAGATCTAAACTGGAACAGGTTCAGGAGGGAATAGGAGGAGATGAACCAAGACAGTGGGTAAAGGCAACCCTTCTAGAGATTTCTTGCTGTAAAAGAGAGACACAAATTGGGGAGGAAACTGGATAGATATGGGGAAGGGACAAAGGAGGCTTCTTTCATTAACAATAAGAGGTATTTCGGGAGGTTTATATTCTGATGAGAATGATCTAGACAGAGAAAAACTTAAGTTTATCTTCAAATAAGTAAAGATAATGCAGCAGAGAGGGGATGTGATGGTTAATTTTATGTGTCAACTTGGCTAGGCCATGGTACCCAGTTTCAAATACCAGTCTAGATCTTGCTGTGAAGGTATTTTTTAAAATGCGATTAACATTTAATCTGTAGACCTTGAGTGAAGCAGAGTACCCTCCGCAGTGTGGGTAGGCCTCTTGTGACCTGTTGAAGGATTATGAGAAAAATACCGAGGTCTCCCTGAGGAAGAGGGAATTCTGCTTCAGATGCCTTCAGAGTCAAGCTGCAACAGCAGCTCTTCCTGTGTCTCCAGAGCACTGGCCAGCCCAGCAGATTTTGGCCTTGCCAGTCTCCAACTACTGAGTAAACCAATTCTTTAAAATAAATTTATTTCCATATATAGACATATATCCTATTGGTTCTGTTTTTTGGAGAACTCTAATACAGGGGACATTTTCTGGAGGGCTACTCTTGAAAGGCCGTAGAGGTGGATTCTAGGGCACAAGTGAGGTGATGGCCTTGGTCAGGAGTATGGACAAGCTTATCCACACTAACAGGAGGAAGAGGGATAAATGAACACAGATGCAGCGAGATGTGGAAATGAAACATGCAGAGGTCCTCTTTGGATTTCTTCTATTTTCTCAGTGTAATAAGGAGCAGGTTATCATTAAAGAGTCAGAAAAGGAAAAGGTAGTGTTAGGAGTTTCAAGAGAGAAGAAATGATAGTCATCCAGGAAAACGGGAGGGTCAGCGGAGTTGGGTGATGGTCTCCAAACTTGCTACACGTTAGAATTAACAGAGGAACTTTGAAAAACTCCAATGCCCAGTACAATTAAATTGTAATTTGGGGGGCTGGGAGCAAGGCATCAATAATTTTAAATGCTCTACCAGTTATTATTCTGTGCAGTTAGGTTTTAGAAACACACAACTAAAGGTTCACTTTAGTTTAGTGGTTATGAATTCAAAGTGAGACCAGTAAGCGTGGTGTGCATCTTTCTCAAGTTGCCTTCAGCATCTGGGGTGCAGGCACGGCGTAGGTGGAGAGTTGGTTTAAAAACAAATGGGAATTTTCTAGGTGAATGCAGTGGAGGGAGGGGGCAAAGGAGTTCAGGGTAGAAGATGCAAGGGACAGATTTATAGTCATGGATCACATAATATAAGCTGCAGAGGATAAGTGCGAAGATGAAGGTGGCGTGAGTCAAGAAAAAGTGGTAGGCTGTAAATCCTGGTAGGTGAATTATTATTGAAGTTTGAGTCCTAAAGGGAATGAGCTGAAAAGATAGAAGGCAGTGGTTGGAGGATGGGATGCTTTCAACTGAGACTTTGAAGGTGTACAGTCACTGGTAACGATAGGAGTAAGTGGGGTAGATACAAAGAACATTGGAAGAAAATAAGATCAAGAATTGAGAGGCCAGAGAAATGGAAGTTTCTACAGATGGATAGTAAAATTGCCAATAACTGTAACAGAAACAGTACTGGAGAGATTAACTAACAATGAACCAGGAGCTAGAAACATCAGAGAATGAAATGGAACAACCCAAAGGGTCTGTAGATGTTGTATACAAGCAGAGAAACGGGAAGTCAAAATGTAAGTCATGTAAATACATGATACTTCTTCAACTGGAATAATCAAATAACATTAAACTAGAAAAGTAATGGCTGGTAACATGATCATCAATAAGGGCACTAAGAGTTATTAAAATTTAATTTCTGGGCTTCCCTGGTGGTGCAGTGGTTGAGAGTCCGCCTGCCGATGCAGGGGACACGGGTTCGTGCCCCGGTCCGGGAAGATCCCATATGCCGCGGAGCAGCTGGGCCCGTGAGCCATGGCCGCTGAGCCTGCGTGTCCGGAGCCTGTGCTCCACAGCGGGAGAGGCCACAACAGCGAGAGGCACACGTACCGCAAAAAAAAAAAAAAATTAATTTCTAACATAGCATCAGATACTTTATCACAAGTCTTCAAGTTTATATTTTAAAAAATATGGAATAAGTGGTAGAGTACAAAAATAGCCAAAATCCTCCACCCCTACCTATACCTATGCCATTTTTAAGGACTTTGTTGCTCCTCCCATGCAGAGGCAGGGTCTATTTTTCTGCCCCTTGACTCTGGGGTGGTCTTGGGACTTGCTTTGGATGAGAGAACACCGCAGACCATCCTCAGCAGGCCTTGCATATTCCTACTTTCCCTCTTGGATCTCTGGCCACCACCAAACCTAGGCTATCCTGCTTGGTGACAGGACTCAATCATCCCCAGCTAACAGATGGGTAACAAATACCAAATGCATGAATGATACCATTTATAGTGGGCTGAATATATAGCCCCCCAAAAAGATACATCCATGTCCTAATCCCTGAAACCTGTGACTAACACTGCATATAGCAAAAGAATTGATTAAATTAAGGATCTTGAAAGATAGTGCTTATCCTAGATTATCTGGGTGGGCCCCAAATGGAATCACATGAAACTTATGAGAGGGGCACAGGGAGTTCTGAGGTCAACACCCGGAAGAAAAGACACAGAGAAGAGGGGGAGGTGATATGACAACAGAGGCAAAGATTGGAATGATGCGGCCACAAGCCAAGGAATGCCTGGAGCCACCAGACGCTGGAAAGTCACAGGTTATGGTACTTGGATTATAGCAACCGCAGAAAACTCATAGACCATCCTAGACCATTTGGGCTCCAGTCAAGCCTCTAGTGGACCCCAGATGCACAAAGCAAGCCCAGCCAAAATCAGTCAAGCCCAGCCCAGAGGACCTACTGACTCATGAGCATAATAAATAGTGGTTATAAGCTACTAAGTTTGCTGGTGGTTTGTTACATGCAAAAGTTAGGCTATATATATATATATATATATATATATATATATATATATATATATATAAAATATAATACCTCTTAGTGCTCCTTAGTCTCTTTCTAACTTTTTCTACTCATGTATATAGAACCACTTCAAAGATGCAAGTTAACTGTAGACAATTTCATTCTTATTCCAAAGGACTTTATATCCCTGCTCAAAGCCATAAGACTCGCAGTTTCTTCTGAGGGAAGTGTTTATATCCCTCCCCCATTGACATCAGACTTTGTTATATGACTTGTTTCAGCCAAGGGCATGTGTGTGGTTGTGACATGTCCCGCATCTGACTGGAAGCTTTAACAGCTATTGCACCTTTTGACCAGTTTTCCTCCTTTCCTCTCTTTGCCATGAGAATACATGTCCCCGATAAGGGGTACCCTTTCACCTTAGATTCTGGAGTGATAAGGGCACATGGAGCAAAACCTAAAACCAAACTGCAGCTACTGCAGTGTACATGTAACCTAAGTGATAAATAAATCTTTGTGGATGTAAGCCAAGTTGGGGACTGTTTGTTATGCAGATTAACCTAATAAAAGCCAACTGATACAGTTACTAAAAAGTAATTCTCCAAAGAAAATCACTTGGGTGGAGGAGAATTAAGTTACAGCTCTAATTTTATTTAAAACAGTTTTTTTAAATATGCCAAATACTTTGTACTCCTCTGAGTATCCTGAAAAGGGTCCTTTAGTTTCTTAAAATAGCATTTTTATATAGACTATACTCTTACTACTAATTACTCATTGAATATCAATACATACTGCCAATATATGTGAATATAAACATCAATAGATACTGCCAAGTTTACGTGATACCAAAAAAAAATCTGCACAGGCTGTTTCTCTCATGGAGACCTCTGGTATGCCATAACCCACCCTCACCACCCCCATACATACACAGAAGGAAGCAAGCCTTATCCATGTGATGGGTATTGTGCTTTGACAATAAAGGACAGGATAAATGCTAACAAACTGAAGAGTTTCTGAGAACAATGAATGAAGAATGGTTTTTTGTTAGGTAGACTGTGAGAGTGAAAAGAGCACTTACTGGGCTGGGGATAGAGTCAGGATCCAGCTTCTTCTGGGGCTGCGGTGGACCAGCCATCTGTGCAGGACCTCCGGGGAAGCCTCCTGGGTAGGAGAGCTGTGCACCTGCCATCTGGGGGCCATAGTTGGCTGCTTAGAAAAAATTTTAAAAAGAAATTATTATAATCCCCAAACCCAGATGTAGGGCTCATTGACAATACTGTACTGTTCAGTCAAGCACCTTGCATTTTTCATATTAAATAAGGCAGGGGGTTAAACGTGAATATTTACAGTTCCCCTTTACTTTGCACTTGCCACACTATTCAAAAACAGTAAGTGATAGATGCCTAGTAACGTAGGAACAAATCTGATAATTCCCAATTAAGGGTACCCCCAGGGGACCCAAGGCCTTCCTCTGAGCCCTGCCCACCTTACCCTGCTGCAGAGGATATCCAGGGCCTAGGGTCTGTCCTGGAAGAGGCGGGGGCTGGTACTGGGCGTTCGGAGGAGCAGGCCCGGGGAGCCCATCTTGTCTGTGCGTTGATGGAGGCAAGGGTGAGGCACCGGGGCCGTTTAGTGCAGTGGGTGGTGGTGGGAGAACCTGAGATCCAGGCTGCAAGATGGATGGCTGCGGAGACCGTGATGGACCCTGGAATGCTGCTGCTGCTGATGGAGGGCCAGGGGGGCCCTGGCCGGGGGGAGCCATGCCCGAACCTAGGCCAGAAAAAGACCAGCCCACCTAAATGCCACACTTCTCAACACTCTGACTTCTACCACGTATACAACAGGGACACTTCTTTTTCAGAATAAAGCAAGAAGGCACCCGTACAAGTCAATTTTTTTCCCCCAAAGATGAAATCATCATTCAGAAAGTGACACAAATGCTATTTGGAGTACTGCATACAAGTGCAGCAACATTTATAATGATAGTGAGAAAATTAGTAGGATAAATTTTAACTCAGTTGCATTCACTTTTCATGATACATGGCATTAATTCAGGAATTTTATCTGGTACAGAATATAGAAAATCATACAGAAGAAAAAAATTTTTTTGCGTGACAAGCATTATTCACTCAAGTCAATAAATTATTTGCATCCTGTGCTTGACTTGATCGAATGGATTTAGGAAGTAGGTAGAAATAACCAAGGAGACGGGATGGGCCACTAAAATTCTACCGAATTATACTGGAAATCATAAAACCAGATTATTTTTTCCTTTCTTTGATTATGTGAAACTGCACTGCTGCTGCTTTGGAGACTTAGCCATTTTGAAACCAGTAAAAAGAAATACTCTGAGGGTTTTTTTTTACTGATACTTTTAAGAAACTAACTTTAAGTAATGAAAACATCTGTCATCAAGATAAATGGCTGACTATGCTGTTGTTCCAGAGAAAATTTCTATGGCTCTTATACAGCATTGCTATTGATGTTAATCTCAGTACTGTAACTGTTTTCTCTCCTAGTGTTCTCTTTTCTGTCCCACAGCATCTGAGCTTCCATTCTTCCCATCATCTAAATGCAGAATTAAAATGCACTGTGGGGCTTCCCTGGTGGTGCAGTAGCTAAGAATCCACCTGCCAATGCAGGGGACACGGATTCGAGCCCTGGTCCGGGAAGATCCCACATGCTGCAGAGCAACTAAGCCCGTGCGCCACAACTACTGAGCCTGCGCTCTAGAGCCCGCGAGCCACAACTACTGAGCCCACGTGCTGCAACTACTGAAGCCCGTGCGCCTAGAGCCGTGCTCTGCAACAAGAGAAGCCACTGCAACGAGAAGCCCACGCACTGCAACGAAGAGTAGCCCCCGCTCGCCACAACAAGAGAAAGCCCACGTGCACAGCAACAAAGACCCAACACAGCCAAAATAAATAAATAAGTAAATTTATATTAAAAACAACAACAACAACAAAAAAAGCACTGTGAAACAAAGAGTACTATATTTTTGATTTGGGGGCCTCATAATAAATACAGGGTTAAACTATCCTCACATTTCTTAAAATAATTTCACTGGTCTAATGTTTATTTGTGAAGTCAGCATTTTTTGTTCTTTACTGATCTGGTGTTGAACATAAGGTATTCTGAGGGCCCTTCAATTATCTTGAAATAAATGGCAGCATGATTTGGAAAAAAACTAATTATTGCCTTACGTAATACAGATGATTTATATGAAAACGTCCAAATACTACTTCAATATGGTATGCCAGAGGTATGTCTATTTTGAACTTGAAGAAAACCTTTCTTAGTAAAAATACTCATGAGACAAGACAGTCAATGAGCATGAATAATGAAATTGTTACCATAGCTGTTGACGTGCATAGCAGTGAGCTGAGTGCCCAGCTGGGCAACAGGAGAAGTGGACACTGGACTTGGGTAAGACGATTGTGTAGAGGGTGAGTATGGTGCATAGGAGGGGGCCGCACTGTTGACAGGTGGAGGGCCAGGAAATCTGAGAGAGAAAAGGGGTGTTAATATCATATAGTCTCATATGCAAAATATCATAGTCTCATATGCAAATGACATACAACAAATGTCAGTAACTTGTAAAATTAAATCAGCCCATCTAGTGGCACTAGGAAAATGACTGATATTATACACTAAATCTTTTATTTATTTATTGTTTAACTCTTTATTTTATATTGGAGTATAGCCGATTAACAACGTTGTGATCGTTTTAGGTGCACAGCAAAGGGACACAGCCATACATATATATGTATCCATTCTCCCCCAAACTCACCTCCCATCCAGGCTGCCACATAACATTGAGCAGAGGTCTCTGTGCTAAACAGTAGGTCCCTGTTGGTTATCCATTTTAAATATAGCAGTTATACACTAAATCTTTAATTAACCTCAGTGTGATCTCAAAATGAATCATGTAGCATCATCCCATATCTATGCTTACATGCTAAACATATCAAGACACCTAGCCAAAAAAAAAAAAAATTCTAACATAAACAAAGAACAAGTTTTGGAAATCAATTTGGGAAGTTGAGTCCATCACAGCCTAAACTATGCTAGGGCTAATGATCAATAGACCAGAAGTCAAGAAAACTAAAATGCTTTGTGACTGTATCTTTATGATCACTTAGAAATGATTTTGAGAACTGTCTTAAAGATACGTTTTGTAGGGCTTCCCTGGTGGCACAGTGGTTGAGAGTCCGCCTGCCGATGCAGGGGACACGGGTTCGTGCCCCAGTCCGGGAAGATCCCACATGCCGCAGAGCAGCTGGGCCCGTGAGCCATGGCCGCTGAGCCTGCGCATCCGGAGCCTGTGCTCCACAACGGGAGAGGCCACAACAGTGAGAGGCCCGCGTACCGCAAATAAAAAAAAAAAAAAAAAGAAAAAAAATTAAAAGAACTCTGACATACATATGAAAAAAGAGATTAACAAAACATATTAAACATACAGAGTGGTTTAATATTTTTCAATTTCATTACTTTACTAACTTAGTTTACCCAACACCACACAGCATGTGGGTGTCAGAGCTTAGATGAGAATCCAGGCCCCTGACCCTAGCCTGGAGAGCTGGTGTGTGAGCACGGACAAGCCACTTAGTTCTCTGTAGCTTTCAGCTTTCAATCCATAAAAATGGAACAATCCCTTTCCCTGCTGTAAATATAACGTGGTTAGAATTAACAATCATATAGATTTAAATATTTCTCATTGATTACTTCATTTAACATATTTCTGGGCTGAGAAACATTCAATTACATATTTTAATTAACTGTTTCATTGACTGTCAGAAGAGGGCAGATTCACCATCAAAAAGAACCAAAAAGAACCATAAAGGATCATAACCAGAGGATTAACAAAACATGAAAAGTTAGCCTCAGTTTAACCCTAAACCTCTAGAGAGTTGACTCAGTTGTCTGTGGCCTGCTCAACCTCAAATACTTTTCATTTTCAAGTTTCATTCTCAAATTGCATAAGAAGTGAGCTGTATGCTGAAGTTTGTGAGAATTTGGAGATAAGGTACCAAATTTTTCAAGATTTGACTGATACAAAATCTAGATTTTTAAATACTTAGCCCATAGACTAGAGAAAAACAAAAGCTCTGCTCAATCGTGTCATTGCTTTACACATACACACACAAATGGATGAGAAAACAAGTATGTATTTGTCTTATTTTTCTTGTTTTCTCCTTTTCCATTGCAACCAATTTCTTATTAGATTCACCCTAATAATAACTTCGATTTGGGAAGACGAGTCTCCTTCCAACCTTCCTTCCCACCCAATTTGCCATTTCTTGGTCAAAATAGAACACTTACAATTGATTTTTCCCCCTATAATTAAAAAAAGGAACTTTAGGTTATAGAATTTATTTAGAAGATTAATCCCACCCAGCAGTAACACTTTGTAGATACCTTTAGTACCACCTACAAGTTTAAGACATTTATTCCGCTTTAGCCAACATCAAAAGACAAGTGATTAGGTATGATTTTTAAGTTTTAGGAAACATTACCTTTGAAGTAGCAACATTTAAAAATAAAACTTATAATTTTTAAATTTAAATCAACATAATGACTCTGAATTAATCACGCTTTTATTCGACAGTTTAGATATGGTAAAAATCAAAAGATTTCTATGATGGGTCCATGATGGGTCCTCTAAGTACAAATGACTCCCTGCAGTGCTATAAGCACAGCCAGGTCATATGGGATCTATGCTCTCCGACAACCCCTGTTATCAGACTGGTGTGATTCACCTGCAGAGTCACTGAGCCCTTTGTGCTTGCACTGAACTGTATACACAGAAATATGTCCCATGAGGCTAGGTAGCCTCACCATGGAGGCTTAGCCTGAATACTAGACTTTTCCATCTTTAAATCCCATTTCCAACCTTTAATTCACAGTTCAAGTTGAGGCAAGTGAACAGTCGAGGAGGAAGAGATGGGGCAAAATCTGCCAGTGCTTCCCTGGGAATCACAATAAGGTAGATTCCTAAACCAAGCCGAGGTGGGTAGCAACACTGAGCTAGTAGGAAGGGCAAGTAAGAGACCGTAGACTTTCCATATCCCGTGGAAACAGTGCTGATAACTGTTAACATGCATTGTCTTTCATGGGTGCTGTGCACTGTGCAAGGTTTTTTGCATGGATTAGTGATCAAAATCCTCACCACCACACTATTATTGCTACAACTGTGATGAGGAAACCAAGGCACATAGAGGCAGAGTAACTTACCCAGCCAAAGCTCCCTGAGCCAAGGGTATCAAACGTGCCCAACCCCAGAGCCTCTATTCATCACTGTGCCAGACGCTGTGCTGAGCTCACAATCACACAGCTTAGATCGGTCTGATGGCAACGTCTGTGATTTACCTACTCCTAAGCAACCTAATTCAAGTGAAACAAGTAGAAATAACCAAAAAGATCAATCCAATCTAGGCTAATACCAGTGACTCAAATCTTTTCTTAACTTCAAAGTGGCTGTTCAATTTTTGCATTTCTTTAAAAAAAAAAAATCTGACTTGCTTGGCAGTTCACAACAATGTACTTCTACAGATTTTCTCCTCCATACTCTGGACTGAGAATTCTACTTCCTTATTTTACAAGTGAGGAAAATGAGGTCTAGAGGCCCAGGAACATCACCAGCATTACAAGGCTAGTGAATTGCTTGAACCAGAGGCAGCATCTTGGTTCAGGCTTTCTGCCCTCCCCTCGTGCCTCCCCACCATGCTATTGAGGCTAGAGACAGGAGGGGCAGGTCCTGAGTCAGGCCCTTTGACTTCGTGCTCCTTGTTCAAACCACAATCCCATGTAAACCCAATTACTCAGTCTCACTCAGCCAGTGATTCCTACATCAACCTTCACTCTGCATCTCAGAGCTACCACGTCAATGGCAAATGTTATCACAACAGACAAGAGCCAGGGAATGTCAACCTCACAAATGCCCTGTCAGTGAATGAACTTGATAATTTAAAACATTCCAGAGGGAGTTCTCCCACTAGCAGGGACTACAGGCTCCTTCAGAGGGTAACGAAATGGCCTCCCCATCAGCAAGGGCCAGAACCCTCCAGAAGGGTTACTCCTCCACCAACCCCAACCTTGCAGCCTGACAACCTGAGAAAGGAACCTGGGAAATGAAGCCTCTGGGTGATCCTGGGAGAAATTCCAACGTAAACACTGTGTACAGCTTGGCACTGGGATTCTCACCAGCAACACCTCACAGGACAAACAACAATGGGATTCCAGCAGGGAAGGTATGTTGCGGACTCCCTTCCCAGGGCACAGTCCTGAGGGGTTGCATGGTCCCAGCATCTCCCCCATCTCATACCTTGGCTTCTCCAGGCCTGCCTCCAACTTCTCCCTTCCTTAATTTATAAACACAGATGATTTATCCCCCGTGTTGTTTTTACTATCACCCTGCCTTTCAAGAGTCCCTCACTGGCATCCGTGCGCCTTCCACATCAAATCCACAGGCTTTACCATTGGCCTAAATTCTCTAAATGCTTTGTTTCCTGGCACTTTTCCAGTAGATCCTTTCGAGGATGTGGGCAGTATCAGGAGGTCAAAGTTTCAATCAACCAACATGCAAGTGTAGAAGGGACTTGTAAGATCATTTTAGTAGATTATACAAATGAGGGCTGGAATCTCGCTCACCTTTGAAGAGGAGGACCTTGGGCATGAGCTCCATTCTGGCCAAACTGATGGGGTCCATGAGGCGGATGGCCCTGAGGCAACATCCCCCCAGGGGCAGCAGCCCCCAAAGGCCCTGCTGGCTTCATCATACCTGCAAGGGAAGGACATGAGTTTAGAAGAGTATGAAAGTGCAAAGAGAGAGGACACAAAGATATTAGGTTAAAAATGCAAAATAGGAGGGGGAGGAGGAAAAACAGTTTAGAACAAGTTCTCCTTCACACTTGCTTTAACCATCTTGCTTACCAATGCCAGGCTGTGGCATCACTATTTGACCATCACAATGATAGAAGAGCAGAAATCCTTTTGACACTAAACAGAAACTAAAATAGAAGAAATAAATATTTGCATTTGGTAGAGAGGCAACTTGATGGAACACACTATCACACAAAGAATGCTAGAATACACAGTGAAAAATGTCCATTGGATATCAGAATACAAATCTGGAAAAAAAAAAAACAGTATGAGGCATCACAAAACATCCTAACTCTAATTATGGGGGGGAAAAAGACCTCTGAAAATGCCTTTATTTGAGTTACAGCAGGAGGAACACGAACGGAGAATAGCATCTGTTTCTCCAATGAATCCAGAGCACGGCCTTCAGAGTTAATAATTTTTCCAGGATTCTCAAGAGTTGAGGGACTTCTCAAGTCATCACGGTCACTCATACAAAATACGGAATCAGGGCTTCCCTGGTGGCGCAGTGGTTGAGAGTCCACCTGCCGATGCAGGGGACACGGGTTCGTGCCCCAGTCCGGGAAGATCCCACATGCCACGGAGCGGCTGGGCCCGTGAGCCATGGCCGCTGAGCCTGCGCGTCCGGAGCCTGTGCTCCGCAACAGGAGAGCCCACAACAGTGAGAGGCCCGTGTACCAAAAAACAAACAAACAAACAAACAAAAAAACAAAAAAAACAAAAAAAACACAAAATACGGAATCACACGTGATTAAGAGATGCTCTTGGCAGTGCCGGCATTTTAATTTATAAGCAGCTCTTCTCCAACAGAGATCTTTAAAGGTTTCTCTTTAAAACCATTCTCAGACATTTTTCTCTCCTTCTTCTAGAGAAATCATGGTAGAGGAGAAAAATCATTGAGCTTGGGTTAGAGCAGTTCGACGCCCCATCTGGCCACTTACTAGCAGATGGATGGCTCTGGGAAAGAAGTTTATCTTTGTGGACCTCAGTTTTCCCTTACTGGAAAAGGAGAGGCTTAGACTAGATTACTTGCGACACCTCTTTCGGTCTTTTAAAAGGAAAAAAAAAAAGAGAAAAAGTATATTTCTTCTATTTGCTCTCTCTACTTCCATCCTGCTTGTTTTTGCTCCAGGCCATTCAATTTACTTTTTTTTTTTTTTTTAATTTTTATTGGAGTATAGTTGGTTTACAATGTTGTGTTAGTTTCTGCTGTACAGCAGTGAATCTGTTACATATATACATATATCCACTCTTTTTTAGATTCTTTTCCCATATAGGCCATTATAGAGTATTGAGTAGGGCTCCCTGTGCTATACAGTAGGTCCTTATTAGTTATCTGTTTTATATGTAGTAGCGTGTATATGTCAATCCCAATCTCCCAATTTATCCCTCCCTCCCTTACCCCCTGGTAACCATAAGTTTGTTTTCTACCATTCAATTTACTTTTGATCCCATTTTCCTCTCTGGCACCATCACCAATGACCTCCTGGCTGGCTTCTGTGCACTCCTCCATTTGACCTCATGATGGTATTTCATACTCAACATCTCCTTTCTGCTTTTATCTTCTTCTAGAAAGTTTATTCACTCAGACAGTAAGGGAAGTGACTGGATGACCTTGCAGTAGCCCCAAAAGAATTTCTTACATTGTCACACTGGGTTTGCCAAAAAGTTCGTTTGGTTAGTGAATACGTTAATGAATATATTGTTCAATAAAGTTCTTGGTGAAACGAAAAATGTGCATTTTTACTTAAAACCGAACAAACTTTTTGGCCAATTCTTTGGAGCGCATGCTCTCAGATGCCTGGGTAATGCAGAATGAAATATAACCAGTGAGGTGGCAGTATTCGTGAATAATATTATTGAAACTTTTACAAAGGTTTCTTTTCTTAAAACAGGATTCCTCAAACTTAAGAAAAATTTTATATTACCTTTACAGTCACAGTATATTTAGCCATTTTCCATATACCAAGAACAAAGACAACAAATATTACTCTTATTTTTACATAGAGTTTAGACCCCAAATCCAGCAAAGTTAGAAAAACATGAGACTTGCAGTCACACAGACTGGAGTTTGTATTCCTCCCCTACCATTAAACACCTGTGACCCTGACAAGATACGTTGTTCTTTCGAAACCTAAGCTTTTAACACTGTACCATGGCAATAATGTCCCCTGTCTCTGTGGATTGTTCTGAGAATTAAATCAGGCGATGGGTATAAAAGCATCCAGAACAATGCCCAGTAAATCAAGGTAATCTCTCAAGAAATCTTAGTTTCTCTCCCTGGCCATATCCCTTGCCCTTTTTTTCAAGGATTTATATTCTAACAAGACATATATACCATAATTATATGCACACTAGTATTTTCATTTTTAAAACATTATTTTGGACAAAGTAGAAAATCTACAATACTAGCACTAAAGCAGTAAACAATCACATGCACTATGCAGTGACAGACTACAAGATATTCTCGTTTCTTAAATAAGTAGGTAAACAGCAATTTCATCAACAACCCTCATATATATGTCTAGAAAATCAAAAAACTGTCCTCGGAGTTACTCATGTCATGTGTACATGAGATGCACATATTAACTTGTTTCTAAAAACAAAACCGAAACAAAAAACAAAACACAGCTCTTACTCAAGCAGAAATGTCATACACCAATCTTACTAAAATGTTCTTTCCCTTTTATTTTTTTAACTTTTTATTTTATATTGGAGTACGGTTGATTAACAATGTTGTGTTAGCTTCAGGTGTACAGCAAAGTGATCCAATTATACGTATACATGAATCTATTCTTTTTCAAATTCTTTTCCCATTTAGGCTGTTGCATAATATTGAGCAGAGTTCCCTGTGCTATACAGTAGGTCCTCGTTGGTTATCTATTTTAAATATAGTAGTGTGTACATGTCAGTCCCTTTTATTTTTGGAAATTAACTCTATAGCAATGATTCAAACTCATTCTTGTTCAACATACATTCAACGTGCCTCTGAGGCACTAAGAGCTCTTAGGGAAGAGATAACATGTAAACAATGACAGTGCCCTGTGACGAGTGTTGTAATATGCAGAGGGACTACCTAACTCTTCCTAGGGGAATCAAGAAAAGTTCAAAGAGGAAGGACTACTTGAGCTGAATCTTGAAGGACAGGCAGGAGTTGTCTTAGTACAGAGACAGGATAGGGGATTCCAGGCAGAAGGCAAAGCTCAAGTGAAGACCTGAGAGAGCATGGTGTGATCAGGGACTGGCAAAAGGTGCGGTGTGAACAGATGGTGGTGAAAGTGGCTGGAGCAGAGGTTGCCCAGGTTGGCTGGGGTCAGACTGCAAAGTCCTGGGTGCCACGTGGACTCTATACTCAGGGCAAAGGGAAGTCAGTATCACTGTTATCTGCAAAGTCATAGTCTTTGCCTGGCCACATCACTGGCATTTTCATAAGTGATCAGAGATAAAGAGAAATCAGGTTCTTTATAGAGCAGTATGAGAATTGTAATAGGAAAGCAAAACCATACCAAGAGAAAGATCTAACTATGCTTATGCTCAAAGAAAAATATCTAAAATCATAAACTGGTCTTTAATGCAGTGACAGATTTTATAGACCAGCTTATTCAATACCAATTTCAATTCCTTTCTGGCTTGCCTTTCTGTATGGTCCTGAGCTGGAAAGATGGAATCTCCATTTCCTAGACTCCCTTATAAACTGGGCTGCCATGTGCTCTAAATTCAGCAAAGCCAAACACCTTTGGGAGACCCTGGCCAAGGGGCAGAGATGGTGGCTCCAGGTTAGACAGGCAGTGGCTGCTGACGGAATAGCCCCATGTAGGGTGCACACTCTATGGACCGCAGAGTCCCAAGCCTGGTTCTCTGACTCTCTAATATTCTCTTAGCTTCCTGATACCCTTTTACAAATCTCTTTCTGCTAGACTGGCTTCTGTTATTGGCAAAAGAACCCCGACCAAAACAACATCGCAGAGAAGCACATCTTGGATTTGGCCCTGGATCTGACAAACTAAAACCAAAATTAAAAACTATTTGTTTAAAAAAGTTTATCTAAAATAAACAAAGATAAACTCTCTATTATATGGGCAGAACTGTAATGACTATTGTTCCTGAGGCACTGTGCCTGGGGCTGTACCTACATAAGCTCACTATTTATCAGAAGCCTCACCACCCCCAGAGCCCCCAGCCCCAGTTCCAGGACATCAACAGTTCTTGCCCCTCAGCTTCCAGACCAGTGGTCCTCAACCAAGGGCGATGTTGCACCTGAAGGGACAACAGGCAATGTCTAGGGCTTTTGGTTGCCAGGGCTTGGGGCCAGGGGCTCGGGGAGGAGCGGGAGAACTGGTATCTAATACTAATGGGCAGAAGCCACAGACGCTGCTAAAGGCCCTACAATGCATAGCACAGCCACAACAAAGAACTAGCTGGCCCCAAATGTCACCAGTGCTGAGGACAAGAAACCTTGCTCCAGAAAGCAGTGTGCCCACTCTGATTCCTTCTCCACACTCTTCCTAATGTGGAGTGTAACTGAAAAATATACACGGGATCGTGACCCTTCCCAGCCTACAATGCTTCAGCAGCACCCCACGGCCCTTAGAATAAAGCCTAAATAAAGCCTTAGTGGCCCCACTTTCCACTTCAGGCACCTCTCACTGCTCATACTCTACACCTCAGCCGTGGTAAACCTCTTGCGGGTCCTCAAAAGTGGCACCTCCCCAACCCCAGCCAGCTGCCTCCCTACCTGGCCAACTCTCACTCATCTTTCAGGTCTTTCCTTCCAGGAAGACTCCCTTCACCTGTAAGCCTTGGTTAGGTGCACCCACTGTGTGCTTCCAGCCCACCTCTACCTCCTCAAGATGGTGCTTCCCCCGCACTGTCATTGTCAATTTCCTTAATGCATGTCCTGCCAGACAAGTAAGTACTATAAGGACAGAGATTAGCTTCATTTTATTCACTGTCGTATCTCCACAGGTATTTTGCTCACTCAATAAATCTGTTATATTTGTTATTATATAGCACTAGCATTACACAACAGGCACAAATGGCAATATGGTAGGTAGGAAATTCAAACCAAGACTTAGCACTGGCCAGATCTACAGTAAAATAGATATTTCAAGGAACCACAGCTAAGTTGCCTGTGTCTGTCACACACACACAAAAAATAACAAAAGGATCACCAAAAGGCTAGAAAAGAAGGCACGTGATGACCAAAGACTAAGAGATCTAGGGTCATTCAGCACAGAGAAATAGAGGCCAGTGTAATCTAGTGACCTCCTTGAATCATTAAACAAAGACACCATAATTTACAGAAAGGTACGTATACAGAGTCGGATAGCCTGGTATCCATCTGAGAATTGAATAAGGAGAAAGAGGTTTAAATTAAAGCATGAAGGATTTAATCCAACAAAGACAGTTTTTTTTTTAATTATTGGTAAACACCTGAGTGCTTTGCTGAAGAATGCAGCAGCTGGTCATTCACTCATTCGTCGAACATACATTGAATGAAGACCTTCTCTGCTCAGGCACATCTATTATACACAGTATGGTAAATTGTAGTGAGGCTGCACAGGTGTTAGAGAACACAGGAGAAGAGGATTTACAAATAGCTTGAGGACGAATAATGGTCAGAAATGCCTGCAAGCACCACACGTGAACTGAGTCTGAAGGAGGAGTGTGAGGTACGCCCTGCTGGGAGGAAGAACATACAGGCACGGGTTGGCTTTCTGGTGGTCCCGGAAAGGTCTGAAGCAAAGGAAAGTCAGAATTAGATTTGCAGGCTATAAGAGTCCCTCCAGCACAGGGCTGAATGTTTGGAGAAAGGCAGAGAGGGTTAAGAGACCATGTTAGTAATCCAGGTGAGAGGTGGATGGCTGGAACAAGAATAGTGACAACAGGATAAAAAGGAGGAAATAGGTAGAAAAGACACTTACGATTACCCCAGAAGAATTTGGATTAGAGAAGGTAAAAGGAAGAGATTTTTTTTAAACAGTGAAACTTTCTAATTTGGGTAGCTGAATGAATGATAGCTGCCGGGTGAGATACAGAATATCAGAAAAAAATAGGTTTTATAAAAAAATACGGAATTATTTTGGACACGATGAGTTTGATATACCTATGTAAACAGGTGGGCAATTGAAAATACAGATTTGAGTTTAGGAGAGACATGTGAACTGGAGAAATAGATCTGAGAGACTAGTACTTTATATGGAACGATACAGTTAAGGGAAAAAATCTACAGAGTGAGAGGAAACGACGGGTGGAGACAGAAGAAAGAAGGAAAAACAGCACTGCTTAAGGGTCATGTAGAGGGGTGGGAACTCCTTAGAAGATGTCCAGAAACCCACCAAGAAAAATAACAAAAGGATAGTGTCACTGAAACCAAAGGAGAAAAGAGTTTTGTACAAACAAGAGCAATAAACGGTGTCAAATTCAAAAGAGGACAGGAGAGCATCTACTGCATTTGGTAATAGGAGGCCACCAACGACCCCGGTGGGAGAAGGGGAAGGGTGGATGGGGTCCAAGCTATGGAGCAGAGACCACACTGAGCCATGGAGGGGCTGCAAGGCAAGGATGGAGAGTGAGTGAGTGAAGTGAGTACTTGTTTAAGAAGATGGCTGTGAAGACAGGTAGGAAAAGTGAATAATACTGAATATTATACTTAGGTGTGTATTGGAGTTTGTTGTTTGTTTTCTTGAGGGACCGGGGCATGAATCTTGGCTACACCACCAGCTCTGTGACCTTGGATAAATCATTGTATACCAGACATTCAGTTTTCTTAGCTGCAAAATAGGGCTAATAACGTCCTGAGTAGCACTGCATGAGGATTAAAGAAAATAATCCACGTAAATCTTTTAGGACCAGCTTTTGATACATGGAAAGCATGCAAACAGAAATTTATAATTATCATTATATATAAATGCTGAGCGGGAATGAACCACCGGACAGAAAGAAACCAGAGAAAGATGGATTAAATGGTTCCTACAGGATCCAGACCTAGAAATGTCATGGGGAGGACTGGTCCTGGACAAGAGGAGGATGCCTCATTTGGAGGTTTTTAAAAATTATGGGCAGACTAAGTCACCAGAGTGACTTCCCACAGGAAATTCACAGTCTCACAGCATCTTCTACAGCAAACTGTGCATGGCTGCTACCACCAAGCCTCCCCAGAGGCTTTCCTCACCCCTGGCTGACTCTGCACCCATACATGCTACTCAGCCTCGATCCTACACACCTGAGTCAGTCTTGGTGAACCCCAAGAGACACTCATTGATTTATACACAGCCCATTTCCACCAAGGATTTGAACTGAATTCCTCAGAATTCCCTCAGAAGTCCCAAGAACTGTCTTACACAAGTATTTTTAGGGAATCTAGGATCATCAGAACTGAAACAAGCTGGTATTAGCCTCACTTCTGACTGAAACTTGGTCCCTCAGAGCAGCCCCTTGATAACAGGAGGTGACTTCATCGTGTCAGCTGCCATCAGGGCAATAGCAATCCCACTCCATTACTCCTTTTTCTCCCACCTCTGCTCCAAAGCCAAGATTCCCTGCTGGGTACCATATTTTAAGGCAACCAATATTATTCAATAATGATTTCAAAACAAGGCCATGTTTTTCTTGTTATTATCATCACTGAGTAATCTTCTGCATACAAATCTAATGATATTTTTCCAATATCAACATATGTATATATTTAATATATATATATTTAGTATATAGCGTGTGTGTGTGTGTGTGTATATATATATATATATATATACATACATAATTTGTGGGGGTTTTTAGTGTTTATAATAACCTTACACCACTGATTAATAGCAAAAGCAAGTCTAACAGTAAAAACAAAACACTCAGCAAGTGTCTTTGTTTTCATCTATATTTAAAAAACAAACTCATTCTGGTCCATGCAATAACCAAACTAATGAGGTAGGCTTTTCCAAATAATCCTATAATCTCAAGCCATGACCATTCAACTCTTCCAAAGCTCTTTCAGAACATCTTATGTCTCTGAGGCTGCAATTCGATAATCACATAGGGGTCAAAATAATGCACTTTACCTGGTGGAGAACCTGTGTGAGATGGGTCCCCATAGTGCCCATAATGCGGTGGAGAAAGGCCTATTCCAGGCTGGGACTGAGAATAAGGAGGTGTAGCCACATAGCCTTGTTGACTCATTATGAAAATATCATTCCAAGGAACAGTTCTATAAAAGAACCCTGCAACAGATAAAAGAAATTGTTAACAAGAGGGTTTGAGTCACTTAACGTTATTAAAAATATAAACACTGTTAATAAATGTTTATGATGGTTTGAGGAAAGGTACAATTATCAGGTGCATGAGACAGCTTCATATCATACAATATATCATATCATTACCCCCTAAAAAGGCTCTAACCATAGCTCTGTGGAACTCAGCAACTCACTTCTATAGCCCTAGGCAAATTCTCAGGCATGAAATCCTGAATAACAGCTGCCAACCACTTTTTCATTGTAAGACTAAACTGTTTCACAGAGAGTCTCTCATAAACGTATCTACTCTTTTGGTGCCTTTGGTTTCCACAGCCCCATTACAGCACAGAGCTTGTCACTGCCAATGTTCACCTTGTCATTCAATCGACTGACCAGCAGAACTGCTGGTAGTCTGCAATCAGATGTTTTGACTTGTGTCAGTTTAGTGCTATCCTAATTAGTCATTTTAACCAGGCAGTTAGGATAAAGAGAAATCAAAAGTCCAAAAAAAAAAAAAAAAAAAGTCCAACAAATATTGCAGAAGGTAAGGTGATAATGGACTGACTTTATGAGTCATATATTGATGAAGCCAGGTGGCAGCCTACAACTATTTGAGAGTTGTCAGTGGTTTCTCGGTCAAAGATGACAGACTTCCTTTCTGATTTAAATATCATACCTCTAAGAACATATGCACATATATTTAAGAAACTAAGGAAAAAAGTCCAATTGCATATGTGTTTAGGCACACACATACACACACAACTCACAAATACAACAGATCTATCTTGATTCTACTCAGAACCCAAACATCAATTTGTTTTAAATTTGTCATTTTCTCCAAGTTTCATAAATAAGAGACATTTCATAGAACTATTCTTAAAAAAAAATTATAATAGAAAAAGCTCTGAATCCTCGCAAGAGAAGTGGGTTTACACTACAAATCTGCCAATACTTGGCTGTGTGACATGGAATAAGCTGAAGAACCTCTCTGGGCATCAGGTCCCTCTTACAAAATAAAGCTTCTAAAAGCCTCTCCAGATATAAAACAATGATTCTATGATTTCTCTCCAGTTTTTTCACCCAGCATAGGAATATTCTTCCTTTTGTTATTTTATGATGCTACCTTTTACGCTAAAAGTTCAGTGCAACCTGCTAAGGTCTGAAATCTATATTCAGGAAACTGCATTCTTCATTTGGTTTCGTTTTCATATTAAACTCTAAAGACTCCAAAATTAAAGCAACGAAGTAAAAATATTATAAGATCACTTTCTTCTCCTTGGAAAGGGAGATCTAAAGAAAGGAGAGATAGGCCTGCTGGTCCACTGTGTTACTGACAATATATTTTCCCTCCTCCCACTTAGCGGAGAGAGACGTGGCAGCCTGAGCTTTGGTCAAGCTCATCCAACCAAGCGCATTTAGGAAGTCAGCAGGAACACACCTACGTAGCAGCCTGTTGCTGACTGACAGAAAGGAAAGGCAGGGATGTTCACTCCAAAGAGCAGGAAGCAGTCGGGTCCCTCTTAACTGGTCCTGGCAGGAATTTGCTTCCCCACGCAATCCAGTTTGCCACGTCAAACTTCCTCACACGGAGCCCCAAGTTAACAGAAACCTGACTCAGCTTCAAGAGGCAACATGGCAGAAAGCCACTTGCCACGAGCAGACCGAGGCTCAAAATCTGGGGAGCTTCAAGCCCAGGACAACCCCCAGTCCGCTGTCACTCAACCATTCCAGCCAAGATGGAATCTCACCCTGGGCCAAGTTCGGATTTGGACAAATCAGTTTCACTATCAGGCTGTCCCAAAGCTTGAAGGTACAGCTACCAATATTACCATGAGAATTTACAACATTCCCTTCCTCCAAAGAAGGGGAAATTAAGTTGATACGGAGATCAGAAAACCACTGGCAGCGACGCTGGAACACCGTGGCTACTGAGGGCCGTAATCAGGGAGTTAGTTCCAGCATCCCCAGACACAAAGATGGGGGCGGGTAAAAAATGCCCACGCCCACCCACCCCACCCCCAATTATTAAACTGCACGAAGGGGCTAAAGGAGCAAAGTAGGAGGTCTCCTCCGCTGCCCTGCCACAGGTGAGCATCCAGCCTCTGCCCACCCCAGACCCGCGTCCGGGCACCGCACCCCACTCCAACTGTGCCTGGGGAGGGTCCCGCCGGAGCGCAGCTCGGCTGGGCGAGGCATTACCTGGTCGGCTGCCGCACGCCGCCGGGCTTCCGAGAGCCTGCGCTCTGCTCCCAGTGCCGGTTGCCCCCGGTGACCCAGGTCCCGCAGCGGCCGCTTCTCCTGCCGTGCCTCGCCTCGGGCCGGTGTCCCCACAGGCTGGTTTCGCTCGCGGAGTTGCAGCTGGGCTGAGAACTGCCACGTCAAACACTCTCCCGGCTGCGCGCCCCCGGCGCCCGGGATCTGACCAGCGGCCGCGCTCCAGCCGGCGCACGCGCACAAACGCCGGCAGGGCGGGGCCTGCGGCGGCGCCCGCCACCCAGCGCGGCACACGTATTGGCCGCGCGTCCTCCCTTTTTTTTGTCTTTTTGCCCCTTCCTGTCCGTCATGTTTGCCTGTTCCTTTCCCTCCAACAGGTCAAAGACTTTAATGCTGTTGCTGAATCAGAGCAACATTTTTACCGTGGAGCCCCGTAGGAAGGAGGGAGTTTGTATTGAGGGTTCATTCATTCTTTCATTCAACAGGTTGCAGATTCGGCTGTTCATTCATTACATATTACTTGAGTAACTAGGATATTTCAGGTACTGCACTGCCGATACCGGAAGGTACACGCTTCCCGGATCTCGAAGAGATTACAGTCTAAAGGCGAATCTGGCACGTGTACACGGGCAACTTGATGACGTACTCGTGCGATGCACTAGAGAGGAAGGAACTCCCAAGGCAGCTGTCAGCGCGGCGCAGAAAGGGAGGAAAGGATGTCCCAACTGAAAAGTATGGGAAGACGTGTCTTCACTGAAGCTAGGATTGCTAGATTTCTGTGTATTCCTTCAACGAATGTCTACATATTCGTTGTCTGTGAAGCAGGATGACTGATCCCACCCCAAAATAGGGCTCGCTACATGTATAAGCACCCAACGTTTAGGTCACTGTACTGTGAGAAACAGCTGAGAAAGAAAGGCGACCTATGTGGGACCTGGAACTTGACCTCTCTCTCTAGACTTACAAATCAGGACCATCCGGCTGCTTTCTCACAACCCCCACTGCTAAATAGAAAGACCTTCAGACAACCCGATATTTGGTGTAACTACCACTTTGTTCAAACTTAGAAAAGTAAAACCAGACCAGTGTTTTGTTTTCAAAACACTTTCTTCTGGGGTACAAGAAAGTGGAAGCTACTTGACAGATTCCTTTAGTGATGAAATGCCTAGGTATTAGTAAAAACTTACATGAGTATGATGCTTCTGCTGAAATGCTCCATGAGTTTTGCAGGCATTTTATGTGTTGTTCCAGGGTAGTGAAGACTAATGGTCCCTTTCCGCATGTTACTTTTGTAAGATGTTAAGGTGTGATGCCCTGCCCACGTCCAGTTCAACACTGGTCAGGTTTGAAAATCTGCAATGAAAATTTGGTTTTAAATTTGTTTCTTATATTCTCAATATGATGGAAAATATTTGATAGAGTTTAGGAAGCTTTGCCTTGTTGAAGCAGTACAACTTGTAAGAGCAATTAAAAAAATTTTTCATATCACAGCCATGACACAATGTAGGAGAGAGTAGAGTCACTTGGAAATAGGAAGTGATGACTTCGTTAGCTTGCAGCTCCTGTAAAACCATTAAATTTGAATTAGTACATTTGTTCTCTCTCCTTACTCAGGGCACCAGGACAAACAACTTGTGGTTTCAGTTCTAAGACCATTTTTAATTCCTTAATGTTTAAAGCTGGGAGGGATTTTAGAGAGATGGATATTCAACTCAATATTCAGTAAGGTCTGAGTTCAACCCAATCATTTTATAGTTTAATAAACTGAGGTTCAGGAAATTAAAATGACTTACTAGGCTTAGAGTCAGTTGGAAGCCATGCCTTCTGATTCTAATTCCAAAGTTCTTTTCACCTCATATTTTTTTTCTTTTTGATATTACTCTGATTTGTTATTCTCTATTAACTAGTTCTGCCTTTTTCTCCTGTTACTGCTTTATATTCAAGCTTTCAAATAACTAAAATATTAATTAACCACACAATTCCACCAGTGATTGGAGTTACTAATCAGAAATCTCTTTTTCTGATGACGTGGAATTCTGGTTTCAGTCCTGCTTCCCTTCTCGTGGCCCCCAGTACCCATCCCTTAAGTGACTAACTTCTTACCTTATTCCTGTGGTTGGGTCCCTGAACTTCATTAGACCTGAGGGTCAGCCTGGATTCCCAGCCCTCCTGGGTCTGACCTGAGCTCTTTCCACCTGCGGTCAGCTGCTGATATTCCAGGTCACCCTGGTAACCATATCCTAATTGAAAGGTGAGGTCACAGGGAATGCCCATGTGCTGGGGTTCTGTGTTCTTAGGGTCTTTCTGTTCTAACTTTAAAAGGAAAAGAAAGAAGAGAGTCAACTCTGCAAAGACTATACAGAAAGAAGGAATTTCCTGACAATACTCAGGTGGTCTTTGGAAAGTCAGAATTATGATGCTCTAAGCATTTATGTAACTTAAGAGGTTTCTAATTACAAAGCTACAGTTTGAAGCAGCTTTATATTTAAAAAAACAACTGAAATGGCCAAGATTTGGACTATGTTAAATACATGGAAGCACAGTAAATTAGGCCAAGTTAAGTGGGGCTAGGGGAAAGGGTACATGGTAGGCTGAGTAGCAACCAATAACAGTAACAATAGAGTTCAGGTGTTCTATAAGGTCCAACACCAAGGTGTTTCTGGAATTACTTTTTTACAAATAACAGCTTTATTGAGATATAATTAACAATCACCCATTTAAAATATACAATCCAATGGTTTTTAGTATGTTCACAGAGTTGTATAGCCATCACCACAATCAATTTTAGAACATTTTCATCCCTCCTCAATAAACTCCATCCATTGGTATAGTAACTCCCCTTTCCCCCCTACCTTCCTCATTCCACAGTCCTAGGCAACCACTGATTTACTTTCTGTCTATAGATTTGCTTATTCTGTACATTTCATATAATACGTGGCCCTTTGTGATGATCCTTTTACAAGTTCATGTTGTAATATGTATCAGTATTTCTCTCCTTTTTATTGCCAAATAATATTCCATTATGTGGATATAGCACATTTTATTTATCTACTCATCAGTTGATGGGCATTTAGGTTGCTTCACCCTTCTGGCTATTATGAATAATGCTGCCATGAACATTTATGTACAAGTTTTTGTTTGGATATATGTTTTCATTTCTCTCAGGAATTTAATTCCCAAATCAAATTAAAAATGTACTTAAAAAAAAAAACCAGACAGTCTGGCTCCAAAGGTTGTGCTCTTAGCAACTATGCAATATTGTCACTCTGTATGAAATTTTATTTTTAAAATAAAATATGCAATGTCAAACCACAAAAAAAAAAAACAAATTAAAATTGAAATCAGTTGAGAATATAACTCACCAAAGCTGATTCAAGAAGAAACAGAAAAGAAGTTAAACACAGAGCTACCATATGACCCAGTACTTTCACTCCTAGGTAGAATTACTTTCTGAGTATCTCAGTATCTTGCTCTGAGTGTGCTACATCACTTATGGCTTTGGCCACAGAGTGGGCAGTATGATGTTGCATCTGCCAAACCAGTTGACTCAGGTTCGAATCCTGACACTATCACTCACTACCAGCTATGTGAGTTTTATTTATGTAACAAGTATTTATTAAGCACCCACTATAAGCTGGATGCTATTCTAAGTGCCGTGGATACAAAGTCAGATGTGATACCGCTCTGGCTGTTAAAAGTTCATGGAATAGTATAGGGATGGGCAAACTACAAAACCTGGCCAACCTGCCTGTTTTTGTAAAGCCTGTGAGCTGAGAATGATTTTTACATTTTTAAGTGGTTGAAAAAATCAAAAGAAGAATAATACTTTGTGACACATGCAAATTACATGAAATTCAAATTTCAGTGTCCATAAATAAAGTTTTATTGGAACACAGCCATACTTTTCATTAACATGCTCTGTGGTTGCTTTTGCACTGCAATCGCAGAGTTGAGTAGTTGTGACAGAGACCACAAAGCCCACAAAATCTGAAATATATACTACCTGGCCCTTTACAGAAAAAGCTTGCCAACCCCTGGTCTGGTGGGACCTACAATTCTAGTTCAGTGGATTAGCATTCTGTGAGAAGATCCAGGTCGCCACAGGAAAATGTAAGAAGGGACACTTAGCCCAGACTTGAAACGTGAGAGCTATCTCCCAGTAGAGGGAGTGTGTTCCCTGTCTAAACCTCAGTATCCTCATCTATAAAAGTGGGAGTAATAATAATAGTAACCTCAAAGATTGTTCTGGGTATTAAATGAGATAATGCAGATAAAGCACTTAGTACAGTGTTTGGCACATAATAAGTGCTCAATGATGTTTTGGTGCCATTGTCATAACCTTCATTATTAATAGCATATTTGTGACAATTGAATGTAAGTAGATAAAGTCTAAGGATGAAACCCCAGGGAACCCTACAATGGGTGCAGTTTCTAAGCTTACGAATCTTGGCTCACTTGTACATGTCGGATACATTCTTCTCATTGCGATCATGAACATTAAAGGATATAAAATAAATGAAGTGCTATGGAATAAGGTGAAATAGAGCAGGGTAAGGAGGATTGGGAATGCTGAGTTGGCAGTGGAGAGTATTAAATGGTGTAATTAAGTGATTATAGTATTACATAGGGTAGTTAGGGTAGGGTTCTGAGGGGGCCCTGGAGGCAGTTCACTCAGATCTCCTTTCAAGATAACTTGCTTCAAGGAATGTAAGGGACTGACAGCCTTCAGTTGTCATGCCTTTGGGCTTGCTAGGGCATTCATCCCAAAGCAAATGCCCTCTCAGCAGTTCCAGGCCAATGGCTGAGTATGGTGGAATACTAAAGTCACAGTATTTCTGTCCAACATGGGACCCCTCTGTAAGAAACCTTTTCTCTGGGGTTCCTATTGCCCTGGCCAAGACTTCCTCAGAGAGCTGCAGTACAATTTGAGGCTCATCCTACCCAATCCTCCCACCTCCTCCACTGCTTTTCACAGGTGTCAGATCTGCATGCCACCTGCCTCCTGTTCCCTCTTTTACATCCTTCACATGTGTTTTCCCCAATAACTCTCTTGTACATCTAATTCCACATTGGTGACTGCTTTTCAGGGGGCCTGAATTGATACAGCATCGCAAGGTGTGATCTGAACAAAGCCTTGAAGGAGGTCATGGAGGCCCCCATGCAGGTTACCTGGGGGCCTGGCATTCCACGCAGAAGGGAGAGCCTCCAGAGTCCCCATGTTAAGAAGGAGGGTGCCTGGCATGCTCCAGGAGGAGGAGACCAGCAAGGGAGGAGCTGAGGGAATGAGGGAAAATTGTAGGATAGAAGGGCAAAGTGGGGAAGGAGATGGTATACGATACTTTAGGCCATTTTAAAAGAGTTTGATTTTTATTCTGATTTTTTAAAGGGGTCATTTCAAGTTTTGAACTGAGGAATGGTAGGATCTGATTTGCTTTTCAATTTTTTTTTTTTACTTATATGTGAGGTGGCATCTCTTCATAGAGAATCTGGTGTTCAGAAAACATTTATTTTACAAAGTCTCAGTGAGATTTTAGGCCTCAGAAATTTATCCTTCAGTCATTTGGTTTCCCATGTTTTCTCAGTGCTGGCTAAGGTTTGAGGAGGAACAGGAAATGTAGCTTTAGGATCTACTATAAAAGTAGGAGGAAAACTTGAGTCATGACGGCTGCATGGCCATAGTTCTGTATTCATAGCTCACCCCTTATACCATATTCCTGGTGACTTGAAAGGTTTTCCAATTGATGAAGTAAATGAGATAAGACAGTGTTTTTCTTGCACTGACTTTCTTGATCTAAGCAAAAAAGTCAGGAGAACAGGCACTTAAGAGGTGAATGAAACCGAATTTTTATGTAACAAAGGGCTTATAAGGAAGGTACTCTCACCTTCATAATATTGAAAGCTTATTATGTGATAGCAAGATATCACAATCTTGCTATTAACATTGAATTGAGAAATAAAAAGCAGGTGATAATTCACTAAAATAGGAAGAAGTAGAAATGGTACTCACAACTTAATTGAAGTCAGTGCTTGAATGTATGATCATTAACAAGAAGAAATGATTTTCCTTTGATTCCTTCCTTGAATCCACTTACTTGATTACCTAGAAAAATAATGCAATTCTATATTGTTAATTATAAATTAAAATATCAGAAATTTAGATTTTGGAATATTATATTTGTGACAGAGACTGCTAATTTTTCTGGGATACTATCCATTCTTCTGAGTTTCAGCTGGTGTGTGATTGATTACTCAGCCAAAGACCGCAGCCCTAGCCTTCTTTACAACTGGTTTTCATTCTGTGATGCACTGACCAGAGTGGAAATTATGTATGCAACTTCTTTGTCTCATCTTTAGAGTTTCCATCCCAATTCTCTCACCTTCCTGCAAGCTGAGATGTAGACATGGTAGCGATCAAGGCAAATTAGCCATCTAGATGAGGACAATTCTCTAGGGGTGATGACAAGAAATAAGATGAAAGGAACTCTGGTCCCTGGATATCTCCATGAAACTCATGTCTACCTCTGAGCTGTTATATGACAGAAAAATAAACTCTAGTTTGAGCCAGTGATTTTGGGTGGAGGAGGGACCTCTTACAACAAATAATTATATATTTTAAATTAGTATATTAAAAAAAAAAGTAATACCTGTCAATTGTACATTGAATATACTAATTTAAAATATATAATTATACTAGTCAGAGTAAATTTGTCAAAAACAACAGATCAGCATATATACTAGAATAACAAGGGTACTATGGATAAGACTGAATTAACCAAATATGAGAAAATGTAGAGACAGTTTGGTGATTCTATTGCTTTGATGGAGTCTAGCATTAAAACCATACCCTGATGGGTAAGGGTGGAGTTTTCTTTTGAAGGGAGCAGATGTTTCTATCATTAATCAAAGTGGATAGTGTTTTATTGGCCAAGAACTAAGGTGATTTTCTGGACTGAGGAAGGAGAGGGTTCCCTCTCCCTTTCTCCTAGGTCTAAAAGTTCAGTCTAGACTTAGAGACACAGAGAAGTCTGCCACTATGCCAGTTGGGGAGTAGGTCTGGAGAGCTCATCCTGGCCACAAATGTCCTGTGTTGGTGGCAACAGTAAGAGCAGAAGCCCATTTCCTCTGGAGCACCCTGCAGCCTCTACGAGCACTTCTGAGTCCCATTCATCTCCACAAACAGGCATTGAGAGCAATTGTTTAGAGGTGAGTAGGGCAGGGTTCTTTCTCACTTTGGCTCTGATGAATTGGAAGCCTTAATATTGTTAAGAAGTCAATTCTTCCCAAATTCATCTGTAGATTCTATGCAATCTGAATCAAAATCCCAGCAAGGGTTTTTTCTTGAGGAAATGACTAGCTATTCAAAAATTCATATGGAAATATGAAATACCCATATTAATCAAAACAACTTTGAGGGACTTCCCTGGTGGCACAGTGGTTAGGAATCCACCTGCCAGTATAGGGGACACAGGTTCGAGCCCTGGTCCAGGAAGATCCCATATGCCACGAAGCAACTAAGCCCACGAGCCACAACTACTGAACCCACATGCCACAACTACTGAAGCCCGTGCGCCTAGAGCCCATGCTCCGCAACAAGAGAAACAACCGCAATGAGAAGCCTGCACAAGAAGGGTAGCCCCTGCTCGCTGCAACTAGAGAAAGCCCTCCCACAGCAGTGAAGACCCAACACAGCCATAAATAAATAAATAAATAAGATTTATTTAAAAAAAAATCAAAACAACTTTGAAAAAGAACAGAGTTGGGGAACTTATATCATCTGACTTTAAGACTTATTATAAAGCTACAATAATCAAATCAGTATGGTATTAGCAACAAAATAGACAAAAACATTAAGGAAACAGATTAGAGATTCTGGATATATTTATATAGAAATATATATATTTATATTCAATTGATTTTCAACAAAGTTAAAAAAGGAGAACAGGCTTTTCTTGTCATTCCAATAAATGGTACTGGAACAATTTGATATTCACATGCAAAAAAATGAACTTCAATCTGTACCTCCTACCTCGCATCATATTTAAAAATTAATTCAAGGGCTTCCCTGGTGGTGCAGTGGTTGAGAGTCCACCTGCCGATGCAGGGGACGTGGGCTCATGCCCCGGTCTGGGAGGATCCCACATGCCGTGGAGCGGCTGGGCCTGTGAGCCATGGCCACTGAGCCTGAGTGTCCAGAGGCTGTGCTCCGCAACAGGAGAGGCCACAGCAGTGAGAGGCCCGTGTACTGCAAAAAAAAAAAAAAAAAAAAAAAAAAAATTAATTCAAAATGGAACATAGATCTTAATGAAAAACCTAAAACTTTAAAATCTAGATCACAAATACTTTTCTCCTGTTTTCTTCTAGAGACTTTAAAGTTCCAAGAACAAAAACACATGTCTGTACACAAATGTTCATAACAGCATTATTTGTAAAGGTTCAAAGCTGAAATTAACCCAAATTTCTATGAACAGGTGAATAGGTATACAAACTGTGGTATATCCATACAGTAAAATACTCAACAATAAAGAGGAATGAACTACATGCAACAAATGAATGAATCTCAAAATAATTATGTTGAGTGAAAAAAGCCAAACAAAAAGGAGAACAGAAGATTCCATTTTCATAAATTTCCAAAAAATGAAAACTAATGTATAGTGACAGAAAGTAGATCAGTAGTTGCTAGAAATGGGGAGGGGGCAGAGTGGGGGATTATAGAGGGGCAATGGATACTTTTGAGGTTGATGGATATGTTCATTATCTTGATTGTGATGATGGTTTTACAGGTGTGTGTGTGTGTGGTGTGCGTGTCTGTGTATCTCAAATTGCGTATTTAATTATGTAGAGTTAACTGTATTTTAATTACATACTTTTAATTGAATTTATTGTTTTTTCTACAGGCTTGATATTTTTGTGATATTAAGATTTTCCAACCCAGACCATACTCAGTTGATTGCTTTGCCTTTGGGCCCTTCAATAAGTTAGTATAGATTTTTTTGGTTTTTGTTTCTTGTTGGTTTTTTTTTTAATATTGGTCCTTTATTTTTCTTTTTAGCTTAATTCTTTATTGCTATCTGTTTTATGTGTGTTTGCTTTTTCTCATTTCTGTGTCTGTTTATTGACAGTAAGGGAAAGAAAAGCTATTGATTTTTAAATATATATGGGATCAAATTATCAAATTCTCTTTTTTATTACTTTAAAACTGATTTTTTTAGGTGTACAACTACATCATCAGCTCTATATATTTTTTATACCAGTGGTTTTACAAATTATTTCATTTAACATTTTTTATTGCTCTCATTGAAACTTCTAAAATAATGTTGATTAATAAATGATGGTGGGCTTCCCTGGTGGCACAGTGCTTAAGAATCTGCCTGCCAATGCAGGGGACACGGGTTCGAGCCGTGGTCTGGGAAGAGCCCACATGTGGAGCAACTAAGCCCATGCACCAGAGCTACTGAGCCTGCGCTCTAGAGCCCATGAGCCACAACTACTGAAGCCCACGCACGTAGGGCCTATGCTCCTCAACAAGAGAAGCCACCGCAGTGAGAAGCCCGCGCACTGCAAAGAAGAGTAGCCCCTGCTTGCCGCAACTAGAGAAAGCCCATGTGCAGCAACTAAGACCCAACGCAGCCAAAAATAAAATAAATAAAATACATAAATTTAAATAAAAACAAAAAACGATGGTGAACATTTCTGTTTGCGCTCTTAAAGGAAATGGCTTTAGCACATGTATTCAAATGATGTTTTAGGTAAAAGTGATAAACATCATAAATACAGAAACACCTGTTCTGGTTTGCTTTCCTTAAGTATAAAGGTTGGAAAGCTAAAATAATATTTTCCAGAATTCCTTGCATTGAGGATTTTTTTCGTTCTTTGATATTTTCTATATTTTTCAAATTTTCTACAATGAACACATAACTTAACCCAAGTACACATAGCTGGTAAGTGGTCAAGCCAAATAAATATACACAAGTATATCGGTCAAAACACTGTCCCAATGAGCATGATTGCTTCTCATTGGATTTATTATTGTATTGTAATTGCATTATTTGTTATCTAAATTTTATTTGCATTATCTATCTCACTTGGAAGATTGAATAAGAACAGCCCAGCATACATGTGGGCACTTGTCTTTTGGTGATCTCACCTATGTATTCTTTGTCTTTGCTGCTTTTAGCCCTGTTCACTTGTAACAAATTCTACTTGTTGCTATAATGTGATCCTTTTTGTTCTTACTTTGTTACAAAGCAAGCTACTCATTTGTTGAGGAGGGGCAATTTCAATATTTCAGAAGCTGATTTTGTCCCTCTCTGCTCTTACACTTCAGGTGTGCCTCTACCAGATGTTAATGTGCTATACGAAGGTGCCTCTCTACTTAACCCAGATTTCATAGGATAATCAAATGTCAGAGTTGGAAGAAGCCTTAAAAATCATTCTAGTCTGGGCTTCCCTGGTGGCGCAGTGGTTGAGAGTCCACCTGCCGATGCTGGGGACACGGGTTCGTGCCCCAGTCTGGGAAGATTCCACATGCCGCGGAGCGGCTAGGCCCGTGAGCCATGGCCGCTGAGCCTGCGCGTCTGCAGCCTGTGCTCCGCAACGGGAGAGGCCACAACAGTGAGAGGCCCGCATACCACAAAAAAAAAAATCATTCCAGTCTATCCAGTATTTTCATTCTCCAGACGGGAAGGCTGAGGTTCAGATAGTCAAGCTCAGAGTCACATGGATTCTGAAAAGCTAGGAATAGAATCCAGAACTGTCAATCTGCACTCCAGTGCCTTTTCCATGATTCCAAACTCCCTTCACATTTCCTATATTTTCGTCAAAAAGCCTATTTTGGGCTTCCCTGGTGGCGCAGTGGTTGAGAATCTGCCTGCCAATGCAGGGGACACGGGTTCGAGCCCTGGTCTGGGGAGATCCCACATGCCGCGGAGCTACTAGGCCCGTGAGCCACAACTACTGCGCACCGCGCACCGTGCACCGCGATGAAGAGTGGCCCCCGCTCGCAGCAACTAGAGAAAGCCCTCGCACAGAAACGAAGACCCAACACAGCCAAAAAAAAAAAGCCTATTTTAAGAGTTAAGCAAATTTGAATTATAACTACATTTCAAGAGAATACTTTTTTTTTTTTTTTTTTTTTTTGCTGTACGCGGGCCTCTCACTGTTGTGGCCTCTCCAGTTGCAGAGCACAGGCTCCGGACGCACGGGCTCAGTAACCATGGCTCACGGGCCCAGCCGCTCCGCGGCATGTGGGATCTTCCCGGACCGGGGCACGAACCCGTGTCCCCTGCATCAGCAGGCAGACTCTCAACCACTGCGCCACCAGGGAAACCCCAAGAGAATACTTTGAAGCAAAATTTTATAAAAGAATTCTCTCTCTCTCTCTCTCTCTCTCTCTCTCTATATATATATATATATATATACACACACACACACACACATACACATTAAAATGTGTAACAAATAGAAAGGGGGAGGGGAGAAGGGAGGGGAGGGGAAGGGAGGTCATCCATTTATGGCTCACTTTAACCCAACACTGTACACAGTCCTTGAGTTCCTGGGAATTTGGCTCTTAACTTCTGTCTTTCTAGGTTCCACACCTTCTTACCCTGGATTGCACTGACAGTTTCCAAGCCGTCCAAGGGAAGATACAAATCTGTTTCTGTAGCACAATGCTTTAACTCTAAAAGCCAATTCTTCTGCCTCCAAATTTCAGCTTTAAGATCTCATCTTTACAGAAAGCAGGTGCAAAGTGTCACTGAGTGGGAAGCAGAAAGTGGGAAATCAAAACCTTCTCCTTAGATAGGATGACCTTCCATGTACTCTCTTGGAGAGGAGGAACCGCCTCCTCTTTCCTATTTCTGAGGTTGAACTTTCTGTCCTGTTTAAATGTATCACTAATGTATCTACTGTTTCTACTATGGTTTTAAACCATTTATTGCCCCACTAAATTAACCATACAGTTTACAATGAAACAAAATCTTTTAAATGGTAATATAAATGAGGGAAAATCTGATTTGTTAGATCTCACCACTCTGTCTTAAAACTTTGGCTTCACTAAATCTTGATAGTCTCATTATCTACATAAAGAACCCTAACTTCTACATTCTATATTCTCTCCACAAATGTTGGCTAATTTCTCAGATGGTTCTCACACAACCTTTTTTTTTTTTCTAATTCGTCACTGCCTTGCTTCCTTATTTCTTGCCTACCTCTGTTAAGCCCTTTGAAAAGAACCAGCTCTCTCCTCCCATGCATCAGGTGCTTACAAGGCCCTGAAAAACATCGCTGCAATTACAGACTGATGAAAAAAATCTCTTATCACTGAATCACCTGAGTTAGCAAATGAGTGGCACTTCCCTGTCTTTATAATCATTGTTTCTGCTTTTTGCATGAGTGTGATAGACTGAAGTCTAGGCTCCTGTGTAAATGTGTGACCCGCCGTTTCTATAACTGGGATAATGTCTTCCTCATGTAATTAGGCATAAAAGCTTTGAACATTTTGCATTTCCTCGGTATATCTCCATCCAAATTTGTTTTTTTTAAGATAAGACAACAGGCCTCAAATGGGGTCACTCATACTAAGCCCCACATCACCAAACCAAGACTTAATTACAGTTTGGGCTCTCCCAGAAATGGAATCTCACACCAGTCAATCAGGAGTTGCCTGATCAGGAGTAGTGAGGTAATCTGCCTGATAGACCCGTGCTGCCTGATAGACCCGTGCCATCCCCTAAAGGAAAATAACCTTGCAGTAACCAATTTGCTTTTTGCCTGATAAAACTTCCTTGTTCCCACTCCCTTCTACCTATAAAAGCCTTTCATTTTGTGCAGCTGCTCAGAGCTTCTTTCTATCTGCTGGATTGGATGCTCACTGATTTTGGGGACTTGACCTCAGTAATGAAGCAAGTCTCTGGCAGGCATATCTGTACCTCTGATATCACTTGAATTCAGGGGATGCCAAATACAGCTATGATGTTTCTGCTTAAGAATTTTAATCCTTTTTAAAATGAGCTGTGAATAACCAGCTATATTAATATTAAAGACTAGAAATGTGACTCAGTTTGAGGAAAAAACCTCTCAAAACAAAATACCTCTGATATAAAAGAATGTCAAGTCTATCAAAAATTAAATTTGCAAAATATTCAAGGAATTCCAGAAATATAAAATTATTTGTGAAAAAAAGTTTTGAAAGGACATAATACACACATGGCTATTGGACATGTGTTTTGTAAACCTTGGCTCTTTTTTTTGCCAGTTTATATGTAGAAATATTAGAAGAAATATGGATTTGGGTACTTTCTGCTAGATATTTAAATTTTCTTTGCTTTTTACTTAAAACAAGATGAGCCCTTGCAAAATGCTTTATTCAGTGTTTTGTGCTGTGAAGAGGGGAAATCAATTAAGAACAGCTTCAGAAACAGATTTCACATGCTAATAATCACTTTAAATGTTGTTATTAAAAGAGGAAAGTAAATATGTTACTTAAGCCAATGTGAAGAGAAAAATTCTTAGAGGAAATGTATCTCTAGAATAATGATGAAAGGTGAATTGGTATCCTTTGTTGAGGGGACAGAAAAAGACATTCCTGGATGAGAAAACACCTGAACAAGGTCATGGAAAAGTAAAACAACCTGGAGTCATTTTGAGAGCTACAAGTTCTTTAATATGGCAGAATCAAGAAATAGGTTTGCTATGGGCTGTGGAGGGTACCTGCCAAGCATTAAGGATGGAGAAGTAATCAAGGGCCAGGTAATGGATGACATTTTATGTTCCACCAAGGTGTTAGGGAATCCTTGGAGGGGGGCGGGCATCAAAGGGTTTCAAGACAGGGAAACATGATTAGATTTGTTGCTTTTGTACTATTGGCTTTAGTAGTAATAAGGAGGATAAAATGGAAGGTTGTGAGACTAGTGGCAGAATAGAACTAAGAAAATACCATAATAGTACAGAAAAGAAAAACAAGGAAGAGTGGTGATGGAAGGGGATGAAATTGAAAGAAGATAGGGGAGGAAGGTGAGAGTGAAGATTAAAGTGACTCTGTTGTTTTTCACCTGAGTTATTTCTGAATATGGGGGGATGCCAAGAAAGGGGATATAGGAGGGGGAGTGGCTTCTGGGAAAACATTTATTCCATTTTTGGTTTGTTGCTTTCAAGATGTCCAGAACATATAATTCTAGAGCTCAGGAAGGAATGTGAGATAAACATCTGGGATTCTGCAGCCAAGAAGTGAAGTTCCAATCTTGAAGATGGACATGATTGTTGAGGGAGACATATAGAGTGAGAAGACAGATCCAAAGACAAAACTGTTGGAAGCATCAAGATTTATGGAGTGGGAGAGAAAGAAAAGTCAGAAAGGGAGAGGGAGAGGGAGAGTTAACAAGAGAAGCAGGAGAGAATGGTGCCTTCCTTATATTTCAGCCAACTGAACTCATTATTTCCTGAGAATAACAGATGCTTTCCTGTTTCTAAGCCTTTACGTATGACTTTTCATTCTTTCAAAAAGAGTTCCTCTTAAAGTCCTACTTTTCAGAGTCTAAAGTGGAATACCAGGTCTTTTGTGAAAACTTTCCTTATCTTTTCTGCCATAATCTCTCTTTCCCCTGTTTTCCCAGTAGCACCAGTGTCATGAAATTAGACACAGTTGTATTATTTAAGGCAATCTTTATATATTAATTCCTTTCAAAATAGCAATAAGGCCGTTACATGTCAGTGTAAATAATATTTTAATGAAAAAATATATTTTCTAAAACAGAACAATTTAGTGAGAAAAGTAGCATTGTTTTACATTTTTGCAAACCTCTTCAATGCCTGGTTTACTAGAAGACAGCTGGATTATCATAACCATTTTTGTATTAAATCTGTTGTGATTAGCTGTTTGGCTGAAGGACAGAAAGAAAGTTCAGCCTTATAGCGATAGGTAGTTGGAAAAAGGAGGAATTTAATAGCCTTTTCAGAAAACTGTGGATATTCTTTCTTTTTTGGATATACACCAAAACTTAACAAGGGGTTGTTTCTTAAAGGTTAGTTTGTAATGTGAACTCTGAAATCATATCAATAAAATGTTCAGACTGTTATATTAAAATCCATTTGTTTATCTTGCAATTTGGATGGCCATTTTCTACCCATGTGTGATTTTTGTAACATTGCTTACACATTTGTCATTTGGAAAGTATTGATCCACTGAGTTATGCAAGTCCTTGAAATGTTGACACTTTTCACTATCACATTTGTTCATATTACTATCATATTACGAATCGCATCAGAAAAGCCTTTAGATATTGGGAAACTGTCAAACTCACAGTGGTGGATACAATTTTTCCAAATTTTCGTTTTTACTCAAAAGCTCAAGTTTAATCATTGGAAACAAATACTGTGTTATTTTCTTCAATGCAAGAGTCTTACATCATTAATTTTCAAGAAAATGTCATACCATTCTACTCTGAATATGAATCCTTTGTATATATGCCTTATTCTTCCTAAGGGTAAGAGGAAAGAATTGGCTCAATTCCTATTTGTATTTTCCTTTTGGCTTATAGCTAAAGTTCTTGGGCTTAGTAGGTCCTCAACAAATATTTGTGGATTTGAATTGAATTTATTTCCACTGTGAATTTAAACTACTTTAGGGTTTTCATATGCCCCAGTATGCCTGAGACAATCCCCATTTATGCCTATTCCCTTGTACCATCCACTTTAGGATTTTTTCCTGATTTAAACAAGTAGTGTTAAGTGTTGTATTAAAATAAGCGAAGATCAATTTGATGGGCCTTTATTCTGTACTTGCAACTCCTGCTGTAGTCTCATCTAGAAGTATGAGGCTAACATGCAGGGAAAAGAATTCTCAGCTTAGGACATATAAAGAGAGTTGCCTGGTTAGAGAGAATATCTTTCTATTCTAGAACCTTTCTAAATATATATTTTATATATATGTATTATATATAAAATATACATATATAAAATAACAACTGCTGTTCAGGATAGCATGTGGAGTCTTAATTGATAAAATGATGTGCCCTTGGATTCAGGTGACTAGGAACAGTTAAATCCTTCTGGTCTTGAGGGTGGAGGAAGAAGTATTCAACACAGTTGCCCCTGCAATCTATTTGGTGTTCTAGCCAATTATGCCATGGCCCATGCTACAGATTTCATGATGTAACAAGCTGCCAGGCTGCTAGTCAGCAGGGTCATTAGGAAATGTGGGTAATTACAGATTAGTTGTCCACGAAATATGTTCAGGAAATAGAGGCTGGTTACCATATTGTGTACCGAGAGTGGTCCGAGTGCTCTTGCTACAGCAGTATCCCATGGTAAAAATCTTTAAAATTTTCTTATTCATGCCTTTATAAAAATGGCAATCAACTCTTTTGACAGTAATAGGCTAAAAGCCAAGAGTGTTTCATGAAAAATTAAGTACTGAGTTTCTGTTTCTCAAAAAAGCTAATGTTGAAGGTGTAACTTCTAAAATTTTTAAATTCCCCATCCAACAATGGGGCCATAATTGCTGAGCATGTGAAAACTGAAAGTATCCACTTCAAAAGTTAATGTTATTTTAAGATGATTGTTCCTGGAGATCATGATTTAACATGTGCAGCTGCAGAAGGTGTATTTACATGTCACTCTGCAGCAGGACTTTCCATTTGGATCAAATGATTTTACTTCTACATTTCGCTCATTTTAGATTCCCAGTTTTCTTATGATTGTACAAAAAGTGAAGTGATAGCTGTTATTTTATTAGTTCTAACAGGATGCTAACTTCACAGATAGTTAAATGATGAGACTCTTACAACAACATATCAGGTGCTACAAATAAAAGCCAGCCAATTAAAAATGGTTCAAAAAAAAAAAAAAAGGTTCAAGATTTTTTCCCATACAAATCATGGAATCAAAGTAAAACTATTTAAAGTTCATTCTGTTTAGATAAAGCATCTCACACTATTGTTAAAAACATTATAAATTTAGTTTAAAAGTTCAACAGTGATATAAAATTATTGGCTTATTTCAGTAATAAAATGAACACAAATTTTGATGGACAATTTTGTAAAAACATGGTAAAAGCAATGTTCCACTAAATTAAGATATATACATTGAAGAAATGTGCTTATCGTATTGGTTGTGGTACATACAAAATTCATAATTGCATCCTAAAAGAGCTGTGATGATCTAACAATTGAAATAGAAGCTATAGTTGTTAAATTTTATAAATATTTTGTATGTACATGCAGTTAGAGTTACTAAACTGTATACTTCTTTTTTTTTTTTTACAAATTTGATGTTGAAATAAAAAAATAATTCTGATTCAGTGTGGAAGTAGATGCTTTCTCTCTTTGCTACATGTTATCAAATTTTAGAAATGCTTGAGCCCTTAAGGAAGTTCTTTGTAAATCAATCTAAGTGCAATACAATATATTCAACTTACTTGTAATTACTGAAATAATGAAAGTCCAAATAGTGCAAGATTTGATTTTGAAATTAGATAATAGATCTTTGGGATATCTTGAATGTCCTTTGTGTTCCCACTTTTGTTGGAGAAAATTCTCTGTGCCAAAATAGAATAAAACTCAAATAAATTTAAATTTGGCAAAACATTCAGAAGAATCATAGAGAGAGATAATTTGACAAATTTCATCTAATAAAACATTTATTGAATAAATATACTCTGAGTGGAGGCAAAAAGAGAGTACATGTGAAAATATTTTGGCTGAAATATTACTATATTTCAATATAATGCAATTAAAATGGAAAATATTCTCAATTTAGCATTATTATTGATCTGACCAGGTACCTCAGTAACTGTAGAGAGTATTTTCATAATTAAAAATAGTATGGGAGGGCTTCCCTGGTGGCGCAGTGGTTGAGAGTCTGCCTGCTGACACGGGTTCATGCCCCGGTCCGGGAAGATCCCACATGCCGCGGAGCGGCTGGGCCCAGTGAGCCATGGCCGCTGAGCCTGTGCGTCCGGAGCCTGTGCTCCGCAACGGGAGAGGCCACAACAGTGAGAGGCCCGCGTACCTCAAAAAAAAAAAAAAAAAAATAGTATGGTTGAAATAGAAGAAATCAACTGAAGATATTAACAGTTTCATATATATTAACAATAAAACACCATTTTAAAGATTGCAAGTAATTTTGTAACGAACATACAAAATAATAAGACCATAGGAAAATACCAGTGACATGATATTAGAGAAATATGACTAAGAAACTGATACATGAAGACATAATGAGGATAATAATTCTGTACGTATCATTTTTACTATCTATATTTATCTTCTTTAAGTGAAGATATACACATACCATATAATTCACCTATCTTAAGGCTTAATGATTTTTTATATGTGTATATAAGTGTGCAAACACCATTCGGATCAAGAGAAGAACATTCCAGCACCACACACACCCTTACGCCTCCTCCCAGTTGATTTGGCCCCAAATAAGTTACTACTCTTCTGACCTCTGTAACCAAAAAAATTACTTTTGACTCCTTTTGAACTTCATATAAATAAATATTACAATATGCATTCTTTTTTTAAATTTTTTTAATTTATTTATTTATTGGCTGTGTTGGGTCTTTGTTGCTGCTCGCAGCCTTTCTCTAGTTGTGGTGAGCGGGGGCTACTCTTTTGTGGTGTGTGGGCTTCTCACTGCGGTGGCTTCTCTTGTTGCTGAGCACGGACCCTAGGCGGGGTGGGCTTCAGCAACTGCCGTGTGGGCTCAGTAGTTGTGGCGTGTGGGCTCTAGAGTGCGTGGGCTTTCAGTAGTTGTGGCTCGTGGGCTCTAGAGCACAGGCTCAGTAGTTGTGGTGCATGGGCTTAGTTGCTCTGTGGCATGTGGGATCTTCCCAGACCAGGGCTTGAACCTGTGTCCCCTGCATTGGCAGGTGGATTCTTAACCACTGCACCACCAAGGAAGTCCCATAATATGCATTCTTTTATCTCTAACCTCTTTCAACATTGTAAAACTCATCCATGCTTTGGGGTATTACAGAGGTTTATTCCTTTTTGTTGTTGTATAGTATTCTATTATATGAATATACCACTTTTAAGTTATCCATTGCACTATTAGTGAACATTTGGTTTATTACCAGTTTGGGGCCATTATGAGTAATACTCCTATGGGCATTTTTGGTATATATATATATATACTTGGCAGGCACACATAGGTAATCATCTTTCTTGAGTACATACCTAGAAGTGGATATCACTGTGTCATAGAGTTTGGGATGTTTAGCTCTAGTAGATATTGCTAAACAGTTTTCCGAACTATCACTAACACTATCACCAGCAACATTAGAGTTCCAGTTCCTTTATATCCTTGCCAACAGTTTGTATTTTCAGTCCTTTTAATTATAGCCATTTTAATGGGTGTTGTTGGTATTATATTACTGTTTTAATTTGCATTTCACTGTTATTAATAATATTGAACACCTTTTTATATATTTATTGGTGATTTAGATACCTTTTTTTGTGGAGTGCCTATTCAAATCTTTTGCTCAGTTAAAAAATTTTGGGCTAAGTGTCTCTTTCCTATTGTTTTATATGAGTTATTTCTTTATTTTGGACACAAGTCCTTTGGGAGATATATGTATTTCAAATATCCTCTTCCAATTTGTGGCTTCCTGTTTACTCTGTTCATGATGGCTTTTGATAAAGTAAAGGTTCTTAATTTTAATAAAGGTAAATTCATCAGTATTTTATTCTATGATTAGTGAACTGTATGTTCTATTTGGAAATCTATGCTTTTCTCAAGGCTATAAAGGTATTCCGTGTTTTCTTTTTGAAAATTCATTATCTGACTTTTCACATTAAGGTATGGAATGTTTCTATATACTTATTTCTCACAGTTCTGGAGTCTGGGAATTCCACAATCAGGGCACAAGGCACTGGTGAGGTTCCACTTCCCGGGTTCTTGGCAGAAGGGACAAGGGGAACTCTGGAGCCTCTTTTATAAGGGCACTAATCCCATTAATGAGGGCTCCACCCTCATGACCTAATCACCTCCCAAAGGTCCCATCTCCAAATACCATCATATTGGGGATTAGGTTTAAACATATTAATTTCTGAGAGATACAAATATTCAGTCTATTAATTCAGCCTTTTAATGCATCTTAAATTAATTTTTATGTAAGCTAGGAGTCATATTTAATTTTTTCCAGTATTGTATCTCTTTTTTCTGGTATCCTTTTATTAAAAAGACTATCATTTATTTTACTGAATTGCAATAGTGACTTTGCCATAAATCAAATGATTTTATATGCATGAATCTGTTTCTGAATTCCTTACTTTGTCATACTGGTCTGTTTGCCTGTCCTTGAACCAACACCACTCTGTTACAATTTCTGTTGTTTCATGACAAACCTTGATATCTTTATGTTCCTCCAATCTCTTTGTTTTTCTTCAAGATGCCTTGGCTATATTAGGTAATTTGCATTTTCATATAAATTTTAGAATGGGCTTTTCAATTGGCACACACAAAAAAGTCTGAGATTTTGAATTGTTTGTAAATCACTCTGGGGGAGAATTGACATTTTTACTACCATGAATCTTCTGATCATAAACATAGAATATCCTTCCATTTATTTAGGTCTTTATAATCACATTAGCAATATTCTGTACTTTTCAGCAGAGGTTTTGCACATAATTTTTAAAAAATTTTTTTTATTTTTATTTTTTTGCGGGCCTCTCACTGTTGTGGCCTCTCCCGTTGAGGAGCACAGGCTCCGGGCGCACAGGCTCAGAAGCCATGGCTCACGGGCCCAGCCGCTCCACGGCATGTGGGATCTTCCCAGACCAGGACACGAACCCGTGTCCCCTGCATCGGCAGGCGGACTCTCAACCACTGCACCACCAGGGAAGCTCTGCACATCACTTTTTAGATTTATTCTTAGGAGTTTTATTTTTCAGTGCCATTTATAATGCTATTTAAAATTTATTTTCATTTTCTAATTGTTCCTAGTATATAGAATACAATTGAGTTTTGGATATTGATATTGTTTCCAGTAGCTGTGTTTATTAATTCTAATAGTTAGTACATTCTTTTAGACTTTTTACATACACACATACATACATAATCATGTCATCTGCAAATGACAACTTTACTTTTTTCCCTAAAAAATAAAGTTTTTTACTTTTTACTCTTTGTTATATCTTTTGTTTCTTTTATTTGTCTTGCCTTATAGCATTGACTAGTACCTCCAGTACAATGTAGAATAGAAGTAGTTATAGTGGTCATATTTATCTTAATCCTAACTCAAGAGGCAAATGTTTAAAATTAACCATTAAGTAAAATGTAGTTGTCAATTTTTAAAAAAGATATTCTTGCTGAAATAAGACAGATCCCTTACATTTCCAGTTTGCTAAGAGGTTTGGGTTTTTTGTTTTGTTTTGTTTTTCCTTGATCATACTTTTCCTGCATCTATTGAGATAACTATATGTTCTTTTCCTTTATTCTGTTAATGTAATGAGTTACACTGAGTTTTTGTTTTTTTTTTTTTTTTGCGGTAGGCGGGCCTCTGACTGCTGTGGCCTTTCCCATTGCGGAGCACAGGCTCTGGATGCGCAGGCTCAGCGGTCATGGCTCTCGGGGCCAGCTGCTCCACGGCATGTGGGATCCCCCCAGACCGGAGCACGAACCCATGTCCTCTGCATCGGCAGGCAGACTCCCAACCACTGCGCCACCAGGGAAGCCCACACTGAGTTTTAAATGTTAAATCAATCTTGCATTTCTGGAATAAACTCCATTTGGTCTTGATGTACTACCCTTTTTATATGTCCTTTATTAGATTTGCTCATATCTCACACAGGACTTTTGCGTCTCTGCTCATGACAAATATTTACCTGTAATTTTCTGTTCTTGTAATTATTACACTTAAGTCATCTTTAAATGTTCAGATTAAAAATTTTTAATTTTTAAAATTTAAAAAATTTCCTTTAATGTATGTAGTTTTTTCCCAGAAAGACTTATATTTTTAAATAACCAAAAAATATAGGCTTTTATTTTTATAATTAAAAAGTCTTGGCTTCAAAATAAATTAATAAATATATAATTAAGCAATTTATATTATTATTTAAACTTGGGGCAATCTTTGAAGAACGTGTTATTCCCCCACCCTTTTCCAAACATTAAAGGGACAAAATACAGACAAGCATTTCTTCTTTGAGTTTCTACATTAAAGGCACTGGGTAATTTACCAAAGCAGTGCAAAAGAAACACCAAACGTGAGAAAATTCATTTCAAGGAATTATTAGTAGTGCAAAAGTAACAGCCATACAGAGCAACCCAATTCCCCAGGAAACTTCATAAATAGTAAGCTTATTAAGCTGAGGGCATGATAAATTGTGATAGGTGTGCATATTATATAATAAATAAATAAATGATAACTCCAAGGCCAGCCAAGACATGGTAAGTTAATAGCAGATTGGATGGCATTTGACAGTAGAAAGCTTTTGATGGAGAAAGTTCTGGATTTTTCAGTAAAGAACTACACAGAGCATATGGTTCACTGAGACAGGATAGATTTTGTTTTAATCAAATGTTTTAACTAATCTGTGAAATCGCTAAAATTTTACATTTCTTCACAGATCAACATAACATGAAAATTAGTTAAAAGAAAATCACTGAATTTCAGTGTAAAGTTTAAGCTTGTCTTTAATTTCCAGTTGAGTAGAATGCTTTCATACTAACAGAGTCATACAGATTTTTCTAGAACCACTTATTTGAATAACACTGATCATTATATCATAACTAAGATAACTTTAGAGTATCTTTATTTATTATAAGTAAAGTGAGTTGGCTTTTTGCGTGGGTTTTTGGCTATCTTGACATATAAAAGTAATTTGGGGAGAAATGGCGATTCAATAAAATTTCAAGAATCAAGAAGTGGTGCTGATTTCTTATTTGGCTTATATTTCTCTTGCTTTCCTTAGAATTTGCACCTCCACATAATTGAAAACCACAGGGCTTCCTGACCATTAAATCCTCAGGGTCAGGCTGGCTTTCCTTGCTTTCATTTCTTCCCTGCTGCACAGGCCCATGGGCTGTAGCCTTCTTCACCATCCTTTAAACAGTGTTAGCATCTTCTCTGGTGCTTGCTGGCCTTTTGATAATTCTAGCTACATGATGGGAAGGCTATATATAGTCTCTCCAGCTCCCACTTCCTTGCTGCCCTGAAATCAAGCATAGTAGATGCTTCCCATTTCAGAATTTTACTGTCATTCATTGTGGGATAGAATCTTGATAAAAATGATCAAAGAAAATTACAAAAATTTAAAAAACTTATAACATTTTTGGAAAAGACTTTATTTTTTAAGCAGTTTTAAGTTTGCAGCAAAATTGAGAGGAAGATACAGAGATTTCCCATATAACGCCTTCCCTCACCCTTATAACATTTTAATGCCTTTTGTTCCCTCACAGTTTCCCCCATGGCTAGAAGCCCTAGAAACTGAGGATTCCTACCTGCTCTTTATGTTGAGAGCAGATTTCATGTGTTCCTAACTTTCCTGTTTCTAGGCCCAAAGATCCCTTTCTTTGTAAAGGCTTGCTTTCCCTCCATAGGCCTGAAGATGCAAAATGAAAAGTGTAAGTCAGTGTTAGGGTACCTGTCTCAGCACCTTCCAGTCTTGACTCCTTCTCAATGGCCTCCTAACTCAAGATAGAACACATTCCCCTATGATGTTACCACACCTAGAAGCTTTCTTCGAATAATCATGATTACTGGGGGTCTTCGGATAATATAAAAATAAATAAGCCTGAATGAGTAAAGCTTCAATTTTATTAATGCATAATGCCTACCGTATCATGAGGCAAAGGTTATGGATGTCCTTAGTTTAGCCCCAAAGTACTCATTTCATCAAGGTTTATGTATAAGTCACTGAAACCCCCTCCCTCATTCAACCTTTCAAACTTCTTCCAGTTTTAGTTCCCCCTTCCACCCCACCATAACCACTGGCACCCCATAACAATGGGATGGAATGGAAGCCTTATTTGGAGGCATGATGGAAGGGTGAGTTAAACTTTGGAAGCCAGATCTTTCCTCGTAATTAATATCAGTACACTAAGTGAACACCAAAATCCCATATACCATTCATGTCAGTTAGGGGAAAAGTAAACTCAAAATGTTCTAGGATAAAAGAATGTTACGTTACTCTCCTGTTGAATTAATAAGATGATAGCTATAATTATGGCTATTCTATGTATTACTGGCTCTATTATTAAACAACTGAAAAGGCAAGTAAGAACACCAAAGCATCATGGAGGTGGCAACTGAAAGAAGCAGCTCTCCCCCAATACCTTTCATAGGTTTGGGGCAAATAAAAGGAAGAAGTTGGAATTTATTAAAACACGGAAGTTTGAAAGGGGACCCGTGGGCCTGGGCCAGCCCTCTGAGGAGGGGTTGCTGCTCGGCTGGTGGTGGTATCATGAGACTGGTTCTGCAAAGTGTCAGAATAGCCACAGAGTGGAATCAAGGTCAGCTATTAGAAGAAACTGCTATAGGAACTGGAAACAATCCAGCAGAAGCAAGTCCCTTCTCTCTGCTCTGGCCTTGCAGTCTCTGTCCAGCGCCCTCTATTGGCAGACCTTATGAGGAGCCGCTGGCAAAGCAGAAACGCAGTCTGAGTCCCAGCTTGAGCATCACAGAGCCGATGTAGAAGGGTGGATTTGAAGCTGAGAGGCCCAGTATGATAACTGCCATACTGCACACAGATCCTTGTGGGATATATGTAGTGGGTGGGATAGTGAAGGGACCAAAAAAATGATGATAGAAGGAGAATCAGGTTAGTAGGTGTCAGAGGAGGACACAGGAGATTTTTAACAGTAAGTATTATGGCTAAAGGAAGACCATTGGTTTTACAGTTGAGATCTGGCTAGGAAGGCATTTGCAGAGAGTCATTGAAACAGATGTTAGATTATAATAAAGTGGACACAGTCATGTTGACTACTCTTTCAATAATTTTGGCTGCAAAAGGAAGGAGAGGAATAGGGAATAACCTAAAAAGATAGCAGGGTTAAGAAAACGTGAATTTGAGGGGGAGGGGGGAAGGAGAACTGATAAGGCATTTCCTTGAAAAAGGGGAAATACTTTCGTAAAGATGGAAAAGAATGAGTGAAGTTATAGAAAAAAATATGTGGAAAGGAAGGAAGTAGACACAGCATTCGTAGGATGATTTTAACTAAATCATTAAGGTAATTGATGAGGTGCTTTTCTGAGGATGAATATGGCTGTGCTGGGATGGGGACCTGAGGGAATGAAGATGATTCAGAACACTTCATGTGTGGAATGTATTGGGGGCAGGAAAATTCCATACATCAGATTGAAAGAATCTAACAAAATGATTCCTAGAAAATGTCTGAACCAAACCAGGAATAAGAATTATATACACTCTGGGGTGTGTGTGTGTGTGTGTGTGTGTGTGTAAGATTCTAAGCCTCCAATTTCTGTAGTCCAGGGTTTTACAGCTGAGGTACTGTTGACATTTTGGGCCAGATAATTTTTCGCTGGGGACAGAGGGCTGTCCTGTGCATTGTAGGGTGTTTAGCTGCATCCTGGCCTCTACTCACTAGATGCCAGTAGCACACCATCTTCTCACCCACATCATGACAATCAAGTGTTCCCCAACATTGTCAACTGCCCCTCAGAAGCAAAATTACCCTTGGTTGAGAATCACTGCATGTTTAAATTTTCTTAGATTTATCTAAAACCATAAACTGAATTCAGTCATTTTCTTTCAAATGACTAAAGGCAATGAAAGATGGTGCTGTAATTGCATTGTTCTGTATCATTTAAGTCAAATGGCATTGTTGGTTAAAGACTGATGCCAAAGAGTATAACTTTAAGAGTATAGACCCAATTCCTGGCTGTACCTATTAGTTCCATTTTTGTTCAGTCACAGACTTCCCCTTTCACTACCTATGTTGCAAAAAAATGTATTATTTTTCACAAGGAGACTAGGACAAAGTGAATAAATGCATCGGTACAAATCAGTCATTCATACAGATCAAAAACAGTGTATTTATTAAAGATGGTCATTTACTGCATCTTTCTGTTAATCCAGTTCCTCATGTATCTTTTTATATTACACATGTTTACATTACATGTGTACTCTTTGAAATTCATTTGAAGAATGTAATAATTTATATTTGATATATATGTTTGATAATGTATAATTTGATAATAAGAATGCCTTCTATTTAATTTCTTTCAAAAGCAGATAACCCTTGAAATAGTTACATTTTCCTCCCCCCTTCTTTCACAAGCAAAAACGAGGTAGAGGTAATTAGTATAATCGTATGTCACAAATGTTCTCATACACCAAAGGAAGGAAATTATTTACTAGTTCAAAGCTGTTGAGATTAGTTGTCCTTGGACTGAAATAATATTTGTGTATGCTGGCTACCAAATACAGTTGCCCGTATGCTTCCACTTCAAAATCTTATAATTCTTTTTTTTTTTTTTTTTTTATGCGTTACGCGGGCCTCTCACTGTTGTGGCCTCTCCCGTTGCGGAGGACAGGCTCCGGACGCACGGGCTCAGTAACCATGGCTCACGGGCCCAGCCGCTCCGCGGCATGTGGGATCTTCCCATACCGGGGCACGAACCCGTGTCCCCTGCATCGGCAGGCGGACTCTCAACCACTGCGCCACCAGGGAAGCCCAATCTTATAATTATTATTAATGATTTGTTCTGCTAATCTTTAATGATGAACATCATTAGTCAGATGTTATCTTGAACTCATTTTGCATCTTGGATATTAATGTATATGTATTTGTCTTTCCATTACTTCTGTGGCAAAAGCATGTTTACCATACTATAAATCTTATCAGTCTTTGAACAAAAGTTACTTAAAACCCTGAAACTGTGTTATTTTGTGATTTTGAGTTTCCACTGTACCTGGGTAGTATCTGTTATTTATTTGCTTGTCTCCTGAGGGTACTGGTAATGCTTAATGATTTACATCCCAGGGTTTCCTTAACCAAAACAATTTTGTAAGGAGACTAAAGGGTTTGTTTTTCAAATGAATGGTTGTACTAACTAGAAATCATGGCTCTGCTTTACTGGGCTTAAAACAAAGTATCTCGCATCACTCTAACATCTGGATTTCATTTATTGCTAAGGCAGAATAAAATTGGTTTGAAAAGAGTGAATTGAAATCAGTTTTAATGATAATGATCATTATCTGATTTTTTTTTTTTTGACTGAAAATTTCCCTCCAAGTCAGGTTCTGTAATGTTTAACTTTGAGTGTGTACCTCATAGGAATAAAAGTTAGAGCAACCCAATCTATTCCTCTTCTACCTCTGACTTAAAAAACTACTTACCTAATGAAAAATGGAGTAAGAGACATAATCTTCCTTGATATTTTGGTGCAATGGCTCTGTTGGATTTCATATATATATATATATATATATATATATATATATATATACACACACACACTTGTATACACATGGAATGTGTATATACACAAGTATATATATATATATATATATATATATATACTGGCTTTAATTGCCTGCACTTGTTAAAACATTTTATTCCACCAAAAATATAATACACTTGGTCTAGATTTTACAGCTTTTCAAACTGATTATCTAAATTCGGGTGATTCTTTAATTTTTAAAATGCATTTACAAATGGGATACATCAGAAACAATGTGTCTGAAGTATCTCACGCGTGCATTAAATTTTCCTATAGTGACAACATAACATTTTAAAATTGTCAACCTGTGCAAATCTTCATGCCTGTTTATGTATGCCTTTCAAAAAACTTTTCTTACATTTTGTTGAAATTCTATAGCTATCTGGCAGAACAGCTGTCTTGCTCAAACATTACTTCAATGTTTTGATTTTTTAAAAATCTACCTCTTTTTTTTTTTTTTTTTGCGGTACGCGGGCCTCTCACTGCTGTGGCCTCTCCCGTTGCGGAGCACAGGCTCCGGACTCGCAGGCTCAGCGGCCATGGCTCACTGGGCCCAGCCGCTCCTCGGCATGTGGGATCTTCCCGGACCGGGGCACGAACCCGTTACCCCTGCGTCGGCAGGCGGACTCTCAACCACTGCGCCACCAGAGAAGCCCAAAAAACCTACCTCTTAATTAAAGATGTAAAGAAAGATTTTTTTCAAAGACATTTAGAAGAAGTGTTTCACATATGATAGCTCTATTCCCAATAATCCTAAACGTTACTACTATCAGCACTAAAAAGGAAGAAAAAGATAGTAATGGGAAGAATAGAAATATGAAAAGAGAACTGGAAGTTATACTTTAAATGATAGACAAACTTCTCCTGGTAGTTGAAGCTCTTGGAGGCTGGCATAATTACCCAAGTTGGAAAGTTGGAAAGATGGGAAGTGGAAGGAAATGCTACCCCTAGGGATACTTAAGGCCAGATTTGCCAAAGTGCTGGAAAACAAAATGCAGGAAAACCCCTGAATATGTCGTCAGGGCAATGGCCTAAGTACCTCCAGATAACTTTCCCTGTTCACCATTGATGGGGTAAGAAGGCTCTGAGTCTGGTTTGCTCTCTCACTGATTCCATTGTGACCTCAGGCAATTTGCCTCACCTGGCTGCCTCTTTCCCCTCTCCTCAGAGAATTTAGAAAATGACACTTGGTGGGACTTAATGTTTATAACCACTTCAAGATTTCAAAGAGAAAGTTATCAGAGATGGACAAAGTATAGTTCCTTGTCACGCTACATGATGGTAAATGAAAGCTGAAATCTGGAAATAAAGTCCAAACCAGGTTTAATATGTTAGTTTAAGTTTGCATTTACTGTGTTTCCATTTAATTCAATTTGATTCTATGCAATTTCATTCCATGTGTATTTATTAAGGAGCGACGATTACCTTCGGAAAACTCAAAATCCAGGGCCTGCAGAAATTGGTTCACTGGCCATCTTGGAAGGCAAAAGGGTTCCTCTACTTGAAGGACAGAAAAAGAATCTCTCAAATCCCTATGTGGTTCAGCAATTCTATAATATCCAGAGGTGAAGCTCAGTGGGAAAACTGGGAGACAGTACAGTCAACCCATTGGCAAATATTTTTGAGCTCCTGGTTGGCTGCAGAGGCTGTTCTAGACGCTGGGGAATTCAGACTGAAATTCAGTCCCTGGATGAAACTATGGATGAAACCATGCTCTCTCAGGGCCTTATTTCACAGTTCTGGTAAAGGATATGATCCTATTTCTACTACTGTACTTCATGCTAAGAGAGTGAATGGGAAAGCGTCCTGAGCCGAAAATGGAGAGACCACTACGAATAACAATAACAACAAATAGACAGCGAGAGCCTCCTGTGTTCCAGCACGGAGTTAAGCGTCAATATACATCACAGTTCTTCAAAACAGCCTTTTCTTTTCCAAATACGAGGGGCCTGAGGCTTAGAGAGCCATGGTAACCAGCTAGTGGGTGGCACAAGTGTGACACAAACCCAGGCCTGTCTTGATTCCAAAGAGTTATAAGGAGTAATGAAATCTGGTCAGCGGAACGTCTGCTCTCGTACTCCGCGGTGGCCCTTTTATTCTCTCTTTGCTCAGTTTTTGCTGCCTGTTCTGCAAATAATTAGCAATGTTGTACGAAATTCCTCACTTTTGTGGGAAGTCCATTGCACTGACCTACAATGAAAAGCTATTTCCTTCCAAAGACTCTGAGCTAAGGCATCTGCGTTGCCATCCAGAAAGGAACATCTTAGAGAGCAAAGGGAGGGGTTAAAGGAAAGATTTATTAAGCAGTTAATATGTGCCAGGCACTTGTTTAAAATTTGTTTGAAAAACAAGTGTTTAAAAACATTTCATTTTGGGACTTCCCTGGTGGTCCAGTGGTTAAGGCTCCGTGCTTCCACTGCAGGGAGCATAAGTTCGATCCCTGGGAACTAAGGTCTTGCATGCCATGTGGCATGGGGAAAAAAAAAAAAAATCTCATTTATTTCTCAGAGAAACTTCAAAAGAGGAGAATATCAAGGTTCAGAAAAGATAAACCATGCACCCAAGGCTGTGTAGAAAACAGTGGCAGAGCTGGGGTTTGAATTCACATTAAGCTCCTGCCTCTCCTCCGACCTGTGCTGCCTCTGAAAAAAGTATACTTACAGTATCTTGCTTGGTCAAATATTCTTATGATTTAAATAAATCAGTGAGGGACTTCCCTGGTGGCGCAGTGGTTAAGAATCCGCCTGCCAACACAGGGGACACGTGTTCAAGCCCTGGTCCGGGAAGATCCCACATCCTGCGGAGCAACTAAGCCCGTGCGCCACAACTACTGAAGCCCGCGCGCCTAGAGCCCATGCTCCACAACAGGAGAAGACACCTCAATGAGAAGCCCATGCACCGCAATGAAGAGTAGCCCCAACTAGAGAAAGCCCACGTGCAGCAACGAAGACCCAACACAGCCAAAATAAACAAATAAATAAATAAACAAACAGTGAAAACCACCACTACTGCAACAGCACAGAATAGATCTCTGCTCAGATATCACCTCCTCAAGACAAAAAGCTTCCCCTGAAGTAGCCAACCTCCCTACACTACCCTTACAGCTTTATTTTTCTTCGTTGCACTTACCACCTTCTGACGAAGCCCAGGGTTATTTGTCTTTGTCGTCTGTCCTTCTTACTAGAATATGAGTGTCTAGAGGGTATGCATCTCATCTGACTTGTTAATTTCCATATCCATCATGCCTAGAACAGTGCCATCATGCCTAGAAATAAATAATAAACATTTATTAAATAAATGCATGAAAGCAGGTTTTTAAAGGCAGGGTAGATAGCAAACCTGCAACAGGTTGAAAGCACAATGTGGTTTAGTCTCGAAAAGATCACCTTGGTGCAACAAATGCAGTGATTTGAATTAAATTTTTTTTTTCGTAGGTTAAAAGTGATTCCCAACTTAAGAAATCACTACTCGTTATCTAAAATATGGCTCAATATAAGGCTTCACTCAAGAACCCCATCAGCATTATTTATTTTATTAGGCATTTTTAATAGTACTTTATAGACATTTTGTCATTGTAAATGGAAATGTATTTACTTTAAATATTATTACCTTCCAGAAGCCTAAGGGCAAAGCAAACATTTTAATTTATCTTGCAAAGCTATGAAGTTAGAGAGAGGGTGGAAAGATTGATGAAAAATGAAAAGATCGGGCTTCCCTGGTGGCGCAGTTGTTGAGAGTCCGCCTGCGGATGCAGGGGACACGGGTTCGTGCCCTGGTCTGGGAGGATCCCACATGCCGCGGAGTGGCTGGTCCCGTGAGCCATGGCCGCTGGGCCTGCCTGTCAGGAGCCTGTGCTCCACAACGGGAGAGGCCACAGAAGTGAGGGGCCCACGTACCGCCAAAAAAAAAAAAGAAAAGATCAGAAGAGAGACAGCTAAATTACAAAAATAAAAATGTGTTAGTTTTATCTATGAACGCCCCCCCCACAAATTACCTGATAACTACTACAGACATCTCAAAATCCAGATAAATAACAATATTTTTATTAACTGTTTGATACACCTGTTTTTCCCTACATTATTTAGTTGAGTTCTCTTTGATTTCCTCAAAGACAAAATTATATGACAATAACTTTGTAATTTTTTTTCCATTAACCTCTAGCATAATTAATTAATACTAGTTTTTATTATTGATAATTGGCTTGCACTGTAACATGGTTGCAGGTTTGTGCCCAGAAACATAGGTATTCTGATAAATTCTATTTTTCATGGTAGCCAAAAAAAGCATGGTGCATTTATAATTATATGTGCTGCATCATCTAGCATGTTCCTGAAAGGGGAAAGCTTCACATTTGACTAGGCATCAATAAGAAACTAATTCTTCACTGGCAATTTTTATATTTAGCTACTGAAAAAGTTTCCACAGACTAATTTGTGGTGCTGTACATGTCAACCTATGTTTCTCCTTTACTGCCAAATACAGTGTCAGCACCCTAAAATGGGTTGGTGTTATGGTAAGACCTCTGACCCTGCCCTTCAGTGTTTCCACACCAGGCATATTGGCACTACACATGGGGGGAGGGTGCCTGGGAGCTGTTCATTCCTATGCTGGCGCAGCTGGCAATAACTTAACATGAATGTGACTGAGAACCACATAAATATATTCCACCGAAACCAAGCTGAACCAGTCTCCAACTCATCTTCCCTTGAGCTGGATTTCAATAATGCTCCACCACCACTTGGAGGGGAAGTCGGAGTGAAAAAAGACAACAATCTTAACCAAATTCAGTTCAAGTATTTTACTTTGGCAAATTTTACAAAGGCATGTGAACACATTGCTGGTGTTCCTTCCAGGGCCTTGGAAGGGAGGGACCTGAGCTTCTGCTTCATTAACTTCATGACAGATTCTCCTGTAATGGGTTCACATGCACTACACTTGCTAACCTCCATCTCTTTCTTTGCACTGACAAGGCATAGTTTTGCTCTCCCTCCCACTCTTCCTGTCTTTCAAATAACTGTCTCCTTATCATTCATGTCTCAGCTCAGAGAAGCTTTTTCTGATCTCCTATGTGTATCATTCCCCTCACTCTGCCATGTTACCCTGTTCCTCTCTCTTTTTAGCTCTCATTTCTCTCTGAAGCTATTTTGTGTACTTATTTACTGTCTGGCTTCTCCAGTAAAATATGGGCTCCAAGAGAGCAGGAATTTTGCCCGGAATGCTTACAGCTACACCACCTGAACCTAGAATGAGCATCTGGCACTCATTCATTCAAATGACTTTTGAATGAATGAATGAACTATATGCTTAAAAGCGCATAAATTAGCTTAAGAATATAATTAGCTCAAGAATATCCTTTTACCATTTTAATCAAGTTACTCCAACTCTAGTCCCCCATTTCACTGTGCTGGCTGAAAGCCAATCTCGGGTCTGGTTAGGGCTCCTTCCTCCCTGGGGTTTGCAAAGGTGTTAGAATTCAACAGAGGAGCAGGTCATCAGTCATTGCCCTCACTGGTCACTGAACTGTCCATGGTCTTGGCCAGCAGTCAGGGCCTAACTACAGCTTCTGTGACATGCATGTGGCTGAGGAAGGTTGACAGGGATTGGGGGAGCCCCGCTTTTGGTGTTTGGCCTCCCTCTGAAGACCCCGCAGCCCTTTCCCCCGAGGCCTTGCCATTCTTTCCCTGACAGCAGCATGGTGGTCTACCGACCACTAGTCCCTCCTAGTCAGAACTAAGCCCTTCCCTTGCTTTGCTCAAAGGCATTGCTCTGGGACATCTTGCAAAATCATTTCATGGTGTTTAGACCTTATGAAACTGAGAATCACGGTTACCACCTTCTGTTTCTGCTCAGAAAAATCCTTGAGTTAAGGAAATTGTAAGGGTCTGACTACTTTCTTGGAATAGGAAGAAAGTGGGAAATCTGAAGAACAAACAAAATTATCAAAATCTCAAAAGTGATCCTGTCACCTCCATTTTATATATTCTTGTATATTGGAAAGGAAACTAACCGGCAGTTTGGCTGACTGTATGCTGTGGCTCTCTGTTATGGGCTAAATTTTATCCCCCCAAATTCATGCATTGGAGAATACACACCAGTATCTCAGAATGTGACTATATTTGGAGATAGGGGCTTTACAGGTAATTCGGCCTAATGAGGTCATTGGGGTGGTCTTCATCCAATGCTTGGCATCCTTATAAGAAGGGGAGATTAAGATACAGACAGGTACAGAGAGAAGGCCATGTAAAGACACTTGGAGAAGACAGCCATCTACAAGTCAAGGGGATAGGCCTCAGAAGGCTCTGCTGACACCTTGATCTCAGACTTCCAGCCTCCAAAGTTGTGGGAAAATAAATTTCTGTTCTTGAAGCCATCGAGTCTGTGGTACTTTGTAATGGAGGCCTAGCAAACTGATATACTCCCTGATGCTGCAAGGTTGGGCAAGGCAGCCACTCTGGGGTCTGTGTAAAAGTAGAAGTTGTTAGTGTGCATTCTTTAGCTCTGCAAGCCTCCGTGATGGAACTTTAAATCACCAGCAGTAGCAACAGTGCTGGTTTCTCCCCAAACCACATTCAGCCTCAAAGCAAGAGCGGGCACGTAGATGCACGGGGAAAATGCTTTCAGCAGGGCCTGGGGGTGTCTTCTTTCACACGGCTCCTTATCGCCTTCACTGGAATGCCGCAGAGCCCAACACCACCTGCTCGCATGGCATCTCACTCATGTGCATTCCAGGAAACAACACAAATACTCGAGTGGCAGCAGGCCCTAGCAGGGTCAGCAGATGATGAATTAGTGATTCTCCAATAGTCAGAGTTGCATAACTGTTAAATATGAGTTCACAAATATTTATCCATCATATCGATTATCTGTATATTTATTTTTTAACACAGAACGAAGTTCTGATATCTGTAACTAATTCCAACCAGCATGTTGCCTCTTGCTGTCTTTGTCTGGGATACTCATTTCTTCTCGTATACACAATCTTATGTCTAATTGTTGTCAGTCATTTTTTGCAGGGAGAAAAATAAGACAATAAAAAAAATGCATTGTTTCAAAGCTCCAAATTTTAACACTGATTTTGGAGGGTATAATTTAGTGATAGTTCCAAATTATGATTGTACCTATGGAAAAATGGTTTTGTTTGTTTAAAAATATAAAAGCTATCAGGAAAATCTCATCTTTGATAATTCATTGACATTACCTTATATTTTTCCTTAAATTATCTTTACTTTTTCTGATGTTTCAGATAATCCAGTACTATCTGAAATGCAAAAAAATGAAATATTTATTAGCAAAAACATAAAGTAGCAAAATGATATAGTCAGCAGACATCATGAGTCACAGCATTGTATTTCATTCCTTGACATTAGAGACAAATGCCCTCCAGTGTCTTGGAAAAATCTAAAACTATTTTTTCTAATATGTTGATTTAACTCCCTCTTCATTGTCCTAAAGTACACACACACAGGCACATACATACACACACACCACTTTTATAAAGTATGCTTTTTGAAAATGAATCTTTTAATATGTATTTATCCTACAAGGACTTTAATCCATGTGGTTTCATTTGGTGATTCATTCAAATTTAACTCACATAAATATATTAGCTAATGTTGCAAGAGGCCTGCTACATTTTTTTAAAGTCCTTTTAAAAAGCACCAAGTTTTGGTGTCCCAAAAGGAAAGAAAACTTAAGCTTGGTTTAAATACTGAAATCATGGTACACTTTTTTCAGTTTTGGTCATTCTAAATTTCACATAATTTTACAATAATGTTGTGAGATAATAAAAAATATATATTAGTCTTTGCTTCCAGTTCCTGACACAGAGCTCCTAAAACGCTTGTAATTTCCTGGGTGATAGGAGTGCCTTTGTTCTAATGAGGTGACTCTGGGTGAGCTCCCGGATGGCTCCTGAGTGAGGGCTGGTCACCAGAAAGACCAAGCCATGATTAGAAGCTTGGAATTCTCAGCCACACCTCACATTCTCTTGAGAAGGGAGAAGAGCTGAAAATGGAGTTAATGATTGATCATGTCTATGTGATGAACCCTCCATAAAATTCCAAAAGGACGGGGCTCGGAGAGCTTCTGGGTTGGTGAACACATAGAGGTGCTGGGAGAGTGGTGCCCTTGGACAGGCCGTGAGAGCGTCATACCCCTTCCCACACACCTTCTCTTCCCTCTGAATGTTCATCTGTATTCTTTATCATATACTTTAATAAACTGGTAAATGTAAGTAAGCACTTTCCTGAGTTCTGTGAGCTGCTCTGGCAAATTAATCCACCTAAGGAGGGGAGTCTTTGGAACCTCTGATCTATAGTCAGTTGGTCAAAAGCACAAGTGATACCCTAGGATTGCAGCTGGTGTCTGCAGGGTGTGTGAGTGGGGGTGGGAGGCAGTGTGGGACTGGGCCCTTATATCCCGGTAGATAGTGTCAGGATTTAGTTGCATTCTTGGACACCCTGCTGGCATCCTGAGATTTGCTTGGTGGTGCTGTGGGGTGGTCCCCCTCCCCACAGACCCACATTGGAATTGTGATCAGGAACCAAAAGAAATGCTGCTTCTTTTTGCTGTGATGCTTTATTTTTCTCCAAAATTTAATATATTACTATGTTATTCATACTGAAGCGTAACATCTAGGTTTTTTAATAATTAGAAAGAGCCCATAGACATTAGCTCAAAATGGAAAGTAATGATATTTTTGAGTGAAAAACTGAATTAGAAAAATAAAAAAGAGGCACGAGCTAGGCATGGGTAGCCAATGTGAAATTATTGCAGAATAAGTAATTCCTAATGGAATATTTTTGCTTCATAATATGCCTTGACAGTTCACGTTAGGCTCAGAAATCTTAATGTGGTGTCAAAATTGGGAAAGATAGTATAAGTATTATTAGCTGAATGAAAAATGAAATGAATGAATGAATGAATGAATGGTAGTGTAAAACAGAGCATCTGATATAGTGTTAAATCATTTAAATGGCACAGAAGTAGAGTTAGTCTAAGAAGATCATTTTCAAAACCACTTAAGTCACAGTTTTTTCCCTTAAGAAAATATTTATTTTTCTCTTGACGTGATTCTTAAATCCCAAATAAAATAAAGAGCAGCCTTATGTGCTTTTTGACCAGGCCTCTGGTTCCATTTCTCTACTAGTGTCTAAGTTTCACCCCACTGGGTCTGGGATTTAATTGCATCCTCTTTGCAAGCTACTAAGTTACCCTGTTACTGTTTCATGGATGCTGAAAGCAGATGTGAGACTCTTGGGTAGAGACAAAGAGCTTTATTACTCAGGATGCAGCAAGCAGCATGAACATCAGCGTGTTTACACTGGTTACCGTTGCCTCAGACTCCACAGGGTTGACATGATATGACCCAGATGGATGTTACACACACAGTGGGTTTGCATAACAGCTAAGGAACGCTAAAGTTAATGAGTCCATTGCTTTTATTTTGTTTTTGGCTAACAATCAGCTAACAAACTTGCTCCTTGTCCCAGGTTGAGAAATTACCACATTTCTCAATATTGCTTGATGCAAACACAACCCTGAGAAATAGCTCAGGAAAAGAAGCATTAGGATTTTGAATTCTGACACCCCTAGAAAGACATATAGGAGCCTAGACACCCATGGAGGACTCTCCCACTACCACCTTGTGGTGGTTTCATCCTTACACTGGCTTCCCCCACTGCTATCAATATCCATGGGGGGAGGATATTGCCCCTGACAGCTACCTGGAAAAGTCTTGAGCTTCCCTGTGGCTGGACCTTATACAAATTAATCACTGGAACCAGAGGAATGTCCTTGACTTAGGCCTAGGTTTGTACCCATTCCTGAACTAATCTCTGTGTTAAGGAGGAAAAATTACTCTGATTACTTAGATCATCCATGCTGCTGGGGTGGGAAGATCAATTTTACCTACTTAATAGCTACCAATGGGGTTTCCCTGGTGGCACAGTGGTTAAGAATCTGCCTGCCAATGCAAGGGAGACGGGTTCAAGCCCTGGTCCAGGAAGATCCCACATGCCGCGGAACAACTAAGCCCGTGCGCCACAACTACTGAGCCTGCGCTCTAGAGCCTGTGAGCCACAACTACTGAAGCCCGCGCGCCTAGAGCCCATGCTCCGCAACAAGAAAAGCCACCGCAATGAGAAGCCCGTGCACCACAACCAAGAGTAGCCCCCGCTCACCGCAACTAGAGAAAGCTGGCGTGCAGCAACAAAGACCCAACGCAGCCAAAAATTAAAAAAAAAAAAAAAAAGCTACCAATGGGGAAGAGGCAAAATGTGAGGAGGCAACAATTACCTACCTCACATGGTCTCTATGTCGTATAATTCAAAACTTTTGCTCTATTTCAGGTTTTTCCAAGTCAAATGAAGTGGAGAGAAAGAAAACTCTTTGGCTCTCTTTTCTATGCCTTTACTCTGGGAAATCCTATCTATTTTTTCATTGTACTCATATTAATGGATCATCAGTTAAGGGTCAAGAACTGTATTAGGGGCTTCCCTGGTGGCGCAGGGGTTGAGAGTCTGCCTGCCAATGTAGGGGACACGGGTTCGAGCCCTGGCCTGGGAAGATCCCACGTGCCGCGGAGCAACTAGGCCCATGAGCCACAACTATCAAGCCTGCGCGTCTAGAGCCTGTGCTCCACAACAAGAGAGGCCACGATAGTGAGAGGCCCGCGCACCACGATGAAGAGTGGCCCCCGCTTGCCGCAACTAGAGAAAGCCCTTGCACAGAAACGAAGACCCAACACAGCCAAAAAATAAATTAATTAATTAATTAAAAAGAACTGTATTAGACTTGGGGATACAATTCTCAAAAAGTCAGAAATGACCCCTAAACTCACAGGCAAATAATCTAGTGAAGGATTCATTTTAAGAGACCATTAGGATGAGAGGGAAAAATACAGAGTGATGGTAGCACACAGAAGAAGCGCCTCACCTGGACATGAGTGGGAAGGTTAGGAAAAGCTTCCTGGAGAATATGATAACTAAATCCGAAGCCAGAAGGATGAGCAGGAATTATCAGGTGAACTGTGTGTGGGCGAGGACTAGATAGCTTGGAAGAATGCCTTTGCAGATGGAAAAACAAAGCAAGTTAGAGAAACTAAATGTAGTTCTGTTTGTCTGAATCATAAAATTCAAGGTGAGAGATGAGGTGGGAGAAGTGAGGAGTGGGAGGGAGAAAATGTTATCTATGTAAAGGAGCTTTGACTTTTCTGAGAAACCTTGAAGCCTTTCAACAGAGAGAAAACAAGGTAGATACTGCATTTCAGGCATTTTACACCAGCTATTAGAGTGAAAAGTGAATTGAGGGTAGAAACGAGGCTGGGACAGAGAGATTAGTTAGGAGACTGTTGCAATCCAGCACAGAGATAGAAGTAATCATACCAGTGAAAATGGGATGAAGGGGCAAATTTGCCATCTATTTAGAAGTTGGATCCATAGGTCTTAATAAGTAATTGGAAGCATGAGATGAGCATAAGGAAAAACATAAGGCCTGGAGATAGGATAGCAATAAGAACAGATTTTTTTTTTTTTTTTTTTTGGTTTAAAATGGCACATTAACATTTCTGCCCCAAAGGGGGAGGCACTTTTCCTTTTTTTAAATAATAAATTATTTTATTTTATTTTTGGCTGCGTTGGGTCTTTGTTGCTGGCACGGGCTTTCTCTAGTTTCGGTGAGCGGGGGCTACTCTTCATTGCAGTGCTAGGGCTTCTCACTGCAGTGGCTTCTCTTGTTTTGGACCACGGGCTCCAGGCACGCGGGGTCCAGTAGTTGTGGTGCAGAGGCCCAGCTGTTCCGTGGCACGTGGGATCCCTCTGAACCAGGGTTCGAACCCATGTCCCCTGCGTTGGCAGGTGGATTCCTAACCACTGCACCACCAGGGAAGCCCTGAACAGATATTTTTAATTCAAACAGCAAAGGTTCAGATCCTGACTCTACACTTAGCATCCAAGCCTGAGTTAATTACCAGCAAAAGGGAGACACTGATAACGACCTAGCATGGCTGCTTTGAGGATAAATCTACAAAGAAATATTATAAAATACTATATGGCAAGTTCCTAACACAGAATAAATCTCTAATAAAGTATAGCAATATATCAGTTCCTGTTTCACTGTCTGAAAGAACTGGTTGGATGGAGAAGCTATTCATTGAGTGCAGCAGTCAGGAGTGTGCTGGCTGCAAGTAACAATAAACTAGACCTACAGCAGTTTAAAGAAGTATGGGTTATTTTCCTTGCACAATAAGAGAACTGGAGGTGGATAGCTATTGGCATTAATTAAGTCGGAAACTGGAGTCTTTGCTGTTATTCTTGGTTTTACCTCATGGCCACAATATGGCTGCCCCAGTTCTAGTCTCCAGTGTCACATTTACATTTAAGTCAGGGTTGAAGGGAACCATGCACAAGAGAAAGGTTAGTCCATTTTCCTGAGATGGGGAACATAGGAGGAGAAGACAGAAGTTTGGGAAGAAATAATGAACTTGATTTTGAATATATTGAGTTTTATGTGTCTTGATATATTCACATAGAAAGAGGTATAATGGGCAGTTAGATATACTGGCCTGGAGTTAACGAAAGATGTCTGGGATTGAAGGGGGAAGTTAAATTCTGTGGGGTGAATGAGGGAACACGTAGAAAGGGTCTACAGTGAGAAAAGGTGAGGTCCAGGACACAGCCCTGGCACAGAGCACCAACATTTAATGGATGAGTAGAGGCCAAGAACTGCCAAAGGCAACAGTGGTTGGAGAGGCAGGAGCAGAGCCAAGAGCATGCTGTGTCCTGGAAGCCTAAGAGAGAAAACAATTAAGGAGGACGTGGTCAATAATATTAAGGGCTACACAAAAGCAAGAAGGTCATAAGTGACCTTGCTGAGAGCTTTTCCTTTTGTGGGGACAGAAGCTAGACTGGCGTGGGTGAGGAGTGGAAGGGACAGGAGAAAGCAGAACGAACAAATGTAAAAAGTTCTTTTCTTTTTCTTTTGTTCTCAGAGTTCATATTTTAGGATGTCACTTGTAAAATTCTTTTTTTCAAAGAAAGATTTTTGGTAAAGTCAATTCACCTCTCTGAAGAGAAGAAAACTTGGGATGAGAATCTGGTCTTCATGACCTTCAAAAGGTCTCTTCTGGAGCCACCAGTCTCTGATTACATGGTCTTTCTTACTCCAGTGATGAGGCACAAATAAAATCACGGACACATTTGGGTTCTGGGAGTAGGGCTGTGTAAATGTTCCTTATATGATGCTTCCTAGTACTGAAACAGGCAGAGTCTGGAAGTCACTGGTCTGATGCCACATGTAACACAAACTAACTTTCCCAGGCTCTTCTTTATTTAGTGTGTTTTTATGTGGATGAATGTCATGGAAAATAAAAGTATTATGGGAAAATAAAAATGTTCCATTTGTGTAATTTTGGGTAGGTCATATTCAGATTTAAAACGTTAAACTATTTTGGGCCACATATAAAATCAACTTTTATATTGGACCACCCAGACTCAGAACACTAGATGAAAGACTAAAAATAAGAAACTTGTTGGTGACATCGTATTCAGTTGGCTGACTATTCAGGTTTAAGAAGTTTCCTTCCTGTTGAAGAAGGAAGAAAATGAAACACTTATTTAAATTTAAAATACTCCAAACCAGGCAATAGATGTAGTTATAAGAATGTATCTTCCAGGGGGAAATAGTCTCTCCCTCTCTCTTTCTATCTGTCTCTCTTCTCCTTCTTCTGAGCTATATAAGCGCCAGTTCAGAAAAGCACTTTTCAGAGTACAAGGTTTTTGTCTTTTAAAAATAAATGTTTTGCTTTCTTTTATTTCCTGCAGATTAGTTCTGCAGGCTACAGACAGCAAAAGCTAAGAAAAATAATAATTTAACCCACTTAAACTTCTTTTTGTCTGTTTCAATCATCAATGTGGTAATTCTCAAAACATTTGAGAGAATCTAATCCTCTAGTAGTTCACTTCTCAGAGCTCATGTTTTAGGATGTCACTTGCGGCTTGGAGATTAAAACCTTCATCTGTCCTCTACTATTTATAGAATTATTCAATGAAAGTTTTCCTATTATCCTTTCTTTTAAGGGTTGGGTTCTCTCGTTAGAGCTAGAGAACTTTTGTTCCCCTCCCCGCCCCGCATCTTGCCCCAAATGGGGGACATTCTCCTCTGTGTGAGGCTCTTTCCGTTCCTGAAGGTGGGCTGAGCAAAGGAGCGTGACGCAAGAGTGGGCTGTGTGCTTGATGCCTCTAGCGCCTCTGCCGCCTTGTGAAGGATCCCATTAGCAGCGCAAATTCGAAGCGGCGGCCGGGGCAGCAGCGGCTGCTGCGGCGGAGGCTCTGCGCGCCCCAGTCCTGCCTCCCTAGCGGGAGCCCGAAGCTCACGGCATAGCCTCAACCGCACCCAGGCTTCGTCTGTCTTTTCAAGCTCTTCATGTTACCCAGCTAAAAGAAGAAAATGGGCACCGGGGATTTTATCTGCATTTCCATGACCGGAGGGGCGCCCTGGGGGTTCAGATTGCAAGGTGGCAAGGAGCAGCAGCAGCCCTTACAAGTTGCTAAGGTAGGACCATCGAGGATGGGTTATCACGGTTCTGGGCTGGGAAGGAAAGAATGAAAGCAACCTGTTGATGGTTTTTCAAGTTCTGATCCAGTAGTCTCTATATTAGTTTGATTTTGATGCTCTCATTGAATCTTTCTAGGGTGTGGGTTTTTTTGTTTTGTTTTTTGTTTTTACCAAAGAAACTTTGGAGAGTAACATATAGCACATATGTAATTAGTCAGCCATTAATGGGGAAGAAAGCGTGCCATATTTTATTAGCTGAACAAAAGCCTACGTGATTAGCTTCTTCTCCGGCATCCAGCAAGACACTTGGGGACGTTTCTTCTAGGCAATATTAGGATCTGCAGTTGTTATTGTTTCATGTCACTTTCCTTGGCTCTGGCTGAGGAGAAGTACTCAGCGCAGCGTAACCAATTGGCTTGGCTATTTTGGGGCCTCATAAAGTATTGGTAATGACATTTATTATATAGCATTTATGAGAAGCCCAATTTGGGGCAATAATTTTTTAAAAATATGATGAAGATGCCATAAAATCTATTTGAAAGAATACTCTTTTCAGGATTTGGCTAATAAATGCAAAAATCCAAGTACTCTGTTCTATCATGTGCATTCGTCTGGTTAGGTGCTCAAAATAAAATTCAAAGACACTGGAAATATATTTTAAGTACTTAGAGGTAACTTTGAAATGCATCTAATAGTGATTTAAAATATTTTAGATGTTTGTGTTTCCATTAGATTGCTTTTTTTTCTTAGCTCAATATGCTTACCAGTTTGCTTGAGGGGATCTGACATTGTCTAATTATGATTCAGCTAAAACAAATTTTTAAATACATGAAAATAAGCAGACTTTCACCTGATTGTAATACTAAATTGAAGTACTATAGGAAAGAACATGTTTGATTAATTTCCTGTTTTATACTTACATTAAAAATGTATCTAGATCCTTATGAAATATATGGACCACTGGCCTTTGTAGTTATTCTTCTTTCCCTTTGGCTTTTTTTTTTTTTCTTAATGTTCACTTGAAAAAAGGAGTTTCTTTGAAATTTTCTGCACCCAGGCTTCCATAGGAAAATCCTTTCATAATGCGATGGTGGAATCCTGCCACCTAGTGAAAAATTCAAACATCAGGAATGAAGCATGAAACGGGAGAAAGCAGAAATTTTTAGAACTGAAAAGTTCCTCAGAGATTCCCACTTCAACTCGCTAATTTTAGATGAGGAAAGAACCCTGAGAGGTTAAGTAACTTGCCTCTGGTTTTTGGTCTTCGGCTTGGAACTGGCAGAGTGATTAAAGGGTACAGAAAGGTGGTTGGTTTCACTGTGTTTCTTTAGGAGTCAATGGCAGCCAACATCAGACAAAATATTAATGTCTAATTCAGCGTATACAGAATTCATGAGACTGAAGTGGATTTGTCCCGGGTCTAGAATAGCCGTCGGCTGGCTCCCATTACTGAGATTTGGGTCCTAATTCCAGCTCTGATCTAACTTGCAGCCGGGCCTGAGACAGATCACCTTTCCTGATTCATCTGATGTGTGTGTCTTTGGGTGTGTGTGCAGAGGGAGAGAGAGACAAAGATTTTGAGTGGGGTGGGAAAAGGAGAGAAGTATGGTGGAAACTGGACTGAGGTTCTATGTTGCTCGAGTTTTCTACAGCCCTATTAGTGTACAGTTTTAGAATCATTTGCCTACCAGTTAAAATGTGGGGACAGGAGTGGCTAGAAGCTGTAATTCCCGGTGGCTCTTTCATAGCCAGACCTACAGAATAGAATGGGTTCTCCCGACTTCTTGATGTGATTATTTCAAAGTGGAACCACTGTGTGATTTTTTGAAGAACTGAAGCAAATTGCTAGTGAAGGGTGTTTTGGAGGTGCTCCTCTGTTGATAGCATCTCTATTACCAGGATTCAAAGAGGCTATTAGTCTGTATGAGGATCAAGAAGTTTAGTCCTGCTCTCCCCCTATCTCTCCTAAAATACCCAGGAAATATATTTTTGGTTTTAAAAAGATCATTATATTAAAGCATCAGGATGTTTGCTTTAATTTTTTAGTTTGTGTTGTTATAAAGTTACTGATTTTAAAATATTATGAAAGCACCTGGATGTTTGCCTTAATTATAGTGTGTGTGTGTGTGTGTGTGTGTAAAAGAGAGAGAGGGATAGAGAGAGAGAGAGAGAGACAATAATCTATTGTTTTTTCCCCACACATAAAAGTGACCAGAGAGCCTTCTAAAGAAGGTATAATTTCTAAATTTCTTTGGCAATGCCCACTTTTCTTGGTCTGGTTTTATATTTAATTAAAACTTATTATATTTAATTTCTTATTACTAGCATTATTTGTTTCCAAAAACCCTTGGAACAAAGTGCTTGCCAATTTCTACGTTATCAAGGCCACGGCCTCACTGGAATCACTGTTTTTCACTCAAAACATTAAGTCAACTCAATTCTATTAAAGGTCTCTCATTGAGATCAAGGTGAAGTGTATGTTGCTTGGCATAGATTTTCTTCTTTTCCAAGGACTGGTTAAAACTTATTAGAGCCAAGTTACCTCCAAGTAGGAGGATGAATAGAAAAGAGACAGAAAGGCTGAGTAGGGGATGGTTGCTGGCAAACAAAATGCCCACAGTTTTGAAGAACATGCAAAAGAATAGTTTGGAAACTGAAGAGATTATTTTCAAAAAAAAGAAATTTTCACACAGTGCTTAAATCATGCCCCTTAAAATGGGTATGCTACAAAGCTGCTCTTTAGATAACAACAAATTTTTGGCTCGTTGTAAATATCTAGTGTTTAGATTTTCAATAATTCTATGTAGAATGAAAATCTAGCAAGCTGAAATAGCAAAGGAAAAACTAGCCTAATATTTTTAGAAAAAGAAAAAAAAGTAATTCTAATATTATTAAGAATGATCAGAATTTAATAGCTTTATAATTCCCAGTAAATATCCTTCTAGTGACATGTTTAGTCATTTTTGAAAGATATTCAAATGTTTTTAGTATTTGGCTCGCTGGCTGAACTGTAGGTGAACCCCAACTTTTAAAGATCACTAACAGAAATATTAATAATAAAAATTTTCATTGACATTGAAGCTCAAGGCCATAAAATTCTGCTTTGTTTTCAAGATAAATTGAATTTCTAAAAGGCCCTAAATAATCAATAACATTGCCCTGGTTTTTAAATGTTTATATATCTTTTAGTTTCTGTTCTAAATATATGTGGTGAGAAGCAAACATTTCTAATACAGAGTCATAAAACAGTACTCTTGCAAGGTATATTTCCAAGACATCATCCACAGAAACAAATTTATTCAGACATAATTACAACATAAAACCCCATTGTGTCTGTGCAGATGTCCTTATGAAAAGTATGTTAGCACTTTTATTTTACAAAACTCTCTTATTTGGAACATCTACTTACATGGCTATGTCCCTGGACATACTCTTGGAAAATCACTTTGGAAAATCTCCACATAAAGAAATGGGGAGAAATTTTTGTTTTGCAAACAAATCTTATGAATGATTCAGAAATAACTCACATTTTGAGAATCAGGAACAAAAAATGTTTAGACTGTTTATTCTTTACATGTTTTAATGGTTAGAAATGGGGAACTTCCCTGGTGGTGCAGTGGTTAAGAATCCGCCTGCCAATGCAGGGTTCACGGGTTCGAGCCCTGGTCCGGGAAGATCCCACATGCCACGGAGTAACTAAGCCCGTCGAGCCACAACTACTGAGCCTGCGCTCTAGAGCCCGTGCTCCGCAACAAGATAAGCCACCACAATGAGAAGTCCAGGCACTGCAGCGAAGAGTAGCCCCCCTAGCCACAACTAGAGAAAGCCCGCACACAGCAACGAAGACTGAATGCAGCCAAAAATAAATAAATAAATTTATTTAAAATAAAGAAATGGAAGCTTTCTTCAAAAGTATAGACCACTATGGTACTTATTAAAATGAATTTTAATCCAGTTTCAAATAACTTTATTAAAATTTAGATGACAAATTACAATCATCCATTTTATGAGGCAAGGTGGACTTAATGATTCTCATCTATTATTGTATATCCTCTCTTTAAACGTTTGAATAAAAGTATTTAGGCAAAGCACATTCAAATACATAATTCATATCCCTTAGTGACATCAGTGAGGTATCTAAAATGTTTCAGATAGAATAATTCAAGAAACATAGCTATTTTTAAAGGGAAAAATAGGAAAGATTGTGATGTTTAAATATGTATATTTCAGGATAAATGCTCCTTACTACAAATGGAAACCTAGGAACATCTTTATTAGTAAATATGACTGATCACTTAATATTTATTGATTTTTTTGAGCACTTTTTAGAAATTCTAAAAATAGCTATGCTTACAGAAATCCGTGCACACTAGCTAAATCTATTAAGCAGATGTTACATAAAATTTTTATTTTAGAATTGCATGTTTTAAGACAGATCACTTGTTGAAGGACAATGAGATAAAATAATGACTATGACTATGCACGAACCTTGCCATTATCTAGACATAGTCCATATGTAGCTCGCATTTATCAGGCCCTTGTCACATGCCAGGAAATGTTCCAGGTGCATCTCTGGTAGGATGTCTTCTTTGTCAGTGCAGTTGCTGGCCTGCCTAGTGCCTATGTGAACAGTGGGATGGGGGTAGGGAGAGGAAGGTGGGGGGAATAAAACTGGAGAAAGATGCAGGAGGGAAAAGGAGAGAGAAACAGAGAGAGAATGAATAGGAACCTGTCCATTTAGTAAGGCAAGGATCCTTGCATTTCCCATGGATGAACGAATATCACAGAAAGTCATTGGCAGGACTTGAGCCATCTTGCTTGGCCTACCCAGAAAGGCCAAGCTCTTAGCCAGGGGCTGGCAGGAACAAGCTGGCATTGGGGGCTTGGAAGGGCTAGAGAAGTGCTGGACAGGAGCCCTATTTCCTGTGTTAGGGAACTATGCAGGGCAAAGCCCTCCAGGGCTCCTAGAAGGAACCACACAAGTGTCCCCGCATTTGGACACCAGCTGCAGAGAGGACAGTGATGGCCACTCAACATTAACCAGAGAAGCACAAAAACCAAGAAAGAGAGAAATGCCACCTCATTCAGTTATGAATAAATAGATCTACCTTCCCCCTCCTTCTCCAGCCTTCCTTCCTGCCTTCAACCTGGGAGGAGTGGGTGGGAGGCTGGTAAAGGGCAGACAGCACTTTCCTCCTCTTGCCAAGCCCTGGAGCCACAAGCCAGCCACCGTGCTTAGGGAGAATTAGAGTTAGGTGTTAGATCAAAGCTGTAATCGGACTAGACCGTTTTAATAACCAAAAGCCACCAGAAATGCATGGGATCTGACCAAAGTATTATTAAGGGAGGGATTTGGTTTTATAATAGTAGTCAAAAGCAGTTACTAAAAGAAATAAAATAGTTTCACATTTATAACAGAATGATAGGCACTCCTCAAAAACATTAGTTCCATCATACAGGTTCATATTATCAATCACACATACTTGATGTGTGTTAGATTGAAAACTTATCACCAACTCATATGACTTCCATTGACCATGTTGAAGCTATTGTTTCCAGGTAGAATGCATGAAAATCTGACTTTGAGCTTAATGAACTGTAAACTACTTCTTTTTCCTTTTCTTCTTCTTTTGTTGAATGTGAATCAGTACTTTGTAACCTGGGATGCATTTCGTTATTAGGCAGATGCATACCTTTGGTTAAGTCTAAAGAGGTGTTTCTTGAACACCTATTTCTTGAACAACTATTAGAGGCTAGAACTCTCAAGTTAGAAGTACTCTGAACTTTTATTGGGTATTAAACTTTTATTGGGTATAAAGGTGATTGGTTTTTTTTTTAAATAAATTCATACTGCAAATTCCAAAAGTCAGTATGTAATATCATTGGGACATACACATTATACCTAACTGGATAACATTTGCATATTTTTCATGGTAATGGTTTTAAAAGACAGGTCAGCTTCCAAAATAATTTAGCTCCCTCTGTTAGTTAATGTATTGAGGAATATAAGCTAATTTATATATTTGGCTACAAATACTTCATTTGTTTATCCTACAATCGTCTTAGTGTGTTAACATATATTATCTCCTTTGATACTGGTGGGGTAGACAAAGTTTTATTATTCTCAGTTTATAGATGAAAAAAACTGATTCTGAAAAAAATTATTTGAAAAAAATCTTATATAAAACAGCCTTAAGTCAAATATAATTCTTTCCCTCTAGCAGGGGCATCATATCACTCTCTGCATCATCCTGGATAAGAGAACAGGATATCATTTAGTAATGCTGAACATTGCAGTGACTTCGATACAGAATTGTATCAGAATGTCACCAATCTAAGATTTGATCTTTAAAAGCATTTGTAATGATTTTTTCTTTTAATGGGCCTGAGGGCCCGTTAGGGATTTTATAATCTTCCTGTAAGGATTACAGGAAACGCATCTCTGAGCTAACGTGCAATGAGAGACAAGACTGGAAAGGGAACTGGTTTACTTGTAAATAAACCTGAAAAATAGATGGACTCCAAAATGTTTATTGTGTCTGTTCTAACAGATTCATGATGAAACCAAATGCATGAGGTTTTTGTAAAAGGAAATGGAGAATTCCTGCATCAGCTTCATTAAATAATCTGAAAGAGTAAACAACTTCATGAAGTTAAAAGCTCATCTGAGAAACAGATATAACATTTGCTCTTTGGGGAATATTTCATTGTTTGACCACCTCAGTGAGAACATATTTACAGTATTGAATTATCTTAGGCACTTAATTTTTCTGAATTATTTACCATTCTTTTCTTATTATTAAAAAGCAGAAATGGCCACATTCCCAACAAACTGTATCTTCAAAGTCTTTGTGAAATCCATTGGCATGTGGCAGATCATCAGCGATAGTAGATATAGTTTTGTGTTATGACGGTCTGGACGTAGTTTTCCTTAACTTGTGTATAAATCTGGTGTGTTTCAGATAAAGTACTAAAAAATGTGGTGGATTTACTCTTTGAAACATTATAAATGAAAGATTGTGTCACTTGATTATGTAACAAATAGTTTTCCTATCCACTGGTTTTTGGTTTTTTATAATCTTACTCACCCAAGACTAGCTTTTCCACTTTTCTTTGGAAGCAGTGTGAAACAAAAGTTTTCTGAAACAAAAGTTTTCTGAAACAAAAGTATCAGAAACTTTTGTTTCTGATAAAACAATGTAGTGGATGACTTTTCCTGAACAGAACTATGTGTTTGTGTTCTATCTGATCCTACTTAGGCAATACTCCTTCCTTTATCAAAACTTACCTGGCTTGAATTTCACCGTTTTAGGACACAGATTATTTTTTTCCAGAAGAAATCTATAATAATGTTCAGAGTATCATTTTCCTCCCAACATCTTATTGCCTTCTGGAGATAATTTTAAGAAACTCATATTAATGTTTACTGGGTGCTGGACAATTCTTTGATCACCTTTTAAATATAATGGAGAACCCTGTGAGGTTACCCCCATTTAAGATCCCCATTACAGAGGCAGAAAGTGGTTAAGTGACTTCTTTGGGTCACACAGGTAGGTAGGGGCAGACCTGGGGTTCGCCCAGTTTGACTCTGGGGTTTGTCTTCTAAGCTCCTACACACATTTTGGGGTTCAGTGTAGTTTGAACAGCCAGTTAAGAAGGGAAGAAAGACCTCAACAGACCATGGTGGAAAGATTTTTGTGGTCCCATAAACTACACCTACTTCTTCTGTTCTGACTTTAAGTATATTTTCACTAATTTAAATTAGTGTCAGATCACTATTTGAAACTTTTGTTTCTGGAACAAATAATTTAGGAAATGAAATAGAAACAGACTAGAAACTTTCATAATTCTGTCTTCTGAAGGATAGATTTAAAAATTTTTTTTCTAATCAGATTTCCCATGTCTTCTTAACAAATATGACATGTTACTTTATTATTATTATTATTTGTTTTTGTCTTTGGCTGTGCTCTGCAGATTACGGGATCTTAGTTCCCTGACCAGGGATTGAACCCAGGCCACGGTAGTGAAAGTGCCAAGTCCCAACCACTGGACCACCAGGGAATTCCATGCTACTTTACTTTTTTATTTTGAATTTTATGTATTTTTTATACAGCAGGTGCTTATTAGTTATCCATTTTATATATATTAGTGTATATATGCATGCTACTTTATTTTTGAAGCAAAAATTTTCTAGCAGTAGGACCATGTTTGAGAATTTTACCATGTAGCTTAAGACACATTAAAGGGGTATGAAATCAACTCACTGAGGTGGAAACTGGCGGTACTGAATTTACCTTCTCAGTAGCTCACTCACTTCCTACTCGGTGTGTCTACTCCCACTCCTTCAGCTCAGGCCTTCACTAGCTGTCTCTTCGATAACTACCTTGGCCTTTTAACTGTCTCCCTGCTTTGGGTTTCACAGTCCTCAGGTTCATGATACAGAGAGCTGCCAGAGAGATTGTTCTAAATCACCTGTTATACCACTTCTAAAAATACTTCAAAGTCTCCCCATCATATCATCAAAATAACTATAACATTAAAAAAAATCTCTGTACAATTAAGTGCTTTATGTATTATATCATTCACAGTAGGCTTAACTACCCTTTTTTTTCACAGACGGGAAAACTGAGTCTTAGAGGAGTTAGGTGAATAACTAAGGTTGTAGAGCAGGTCCAGGCAGGCCTAGGACAGAGGCCAGTTGGACACCAAAGTGCATGCTCTGAACGACCCCCTGTACTCCCGATATCACTGCAACATGCTTTATAGATTCCAGTATTTATTAAATGTGAGTTTTTATTCAATTAACCATATTGATGACATCCTGCAGCACTTTTGTCTTCCATTTATTTTGCTTCTCTCTTCAACTTAACTTGCCTACAAATAATGTACTGAATGGATTTTATGTGTGGCACTTCATAACCTACCCTAGAATCTTTTCTTTGTTAATCCTTGTTAAGGCAGCTACTTCATCAGTGGTTTTATTTACATTTTTCCCATAAAACATTGATTTTTTAAAAAAATTAAAGAATTCGTTTATTTTGAGAACTTATCTCCAGTATTTTTCTGTATCGGCTCTCCAAAGGAGTAGTTCTTCATCTACTTCAGTATTGAAATAGAATCAAGAAAATACTATAGGCTGGGATATACCAGAAACATATGTTCTTTTATTTAACTTTACAGCAAAACTCCTCCAACTTGTAGGTTGGTCTAATATTATTTCTACCAATTTCCTGGTTTTTCTTTACATCTTCAACAATATTTGCTGATAAAAAATCTATCTCGGTTTGTTGCCATATTGTATTATTTTAACCATTTTAAAATGCATCCATGAGAAGCTTTCTAAACATTATCATTTGGTTTAATTCTGTAATGTTTTAAATCGAGTATTGCCTGACTTCAACCACTGTTAAAAAAAAAACAAATCTGGAAGTTTTTCATGCTCTGGATGCTTGGTTATGAAATATCTTAGTCCTGACTACTTCATACTAACACTAGCTGATATCATAGAGCACAATAAGGCAAAGTTCCGCTCTGACAACAGTGGATATAAATCCGTATTCCAAATAGTGTTCTTGGTAATTTTGAATACTTTACCTACCTGTCACATATGATTAAACAGTAATGGTGTTTAATCTCGCTACATGGCTGATGAAGAGTTTCTGAAGGAATATATATCTTTTTCTCTTGTGCCTGAAATGTAGATGTTATCTTTAATCAATAGCTGCCTTTCAGGAATATTTTAAACTTGTGTCATTTTGTGAGGGTTAAAACTAGATAATAACGTGGAAATTCATTTAATCAAGCACCGTAAAACATAATATATTGCAAGACAATGAACATATGAGGAAGTCTCTTTCCCCTCTGCCGTGTTAGGAGCCCCTGTCCCCTGTTCGGTGGCATCACCTCAAGTACTACATGAAACTCATAACTATCTGGACCAGACTGGACCAGGGTACTGGTGTCAATCCATATATGAAAGTAGATTAAACATTAGTTAGAGCTCCTTCTCATTTTTTAGTTGAAAATAAAAGTCCATGGGAGTTCCAGTTGGCTTGGCAGATAGTGGGGGAAGCCTTCCAGGCATAGGGCAGTACAAGTACAAGAGCCCTGGGACAGAAGCATGCTTGGCACATTCAAGGAACTGTGAAGACGCCAGTGTAGCTGGCACACATTTCCATGAGAAATTGCTATAAGAAGTCCAGTCTTTCACAGTGATAAATATGAAAAACTCTCTCCTGGGAACCCTGACCATGACGTTATGTTCCCATCATTAGATGATTAACATACTGGTCCTAGAGAATGACTTTGAGCTGTTTTCTTCATAGTTCCTCTTCATCCATTTCAGTTTTTCATAATGTAACAGCCTACTGGCCGGTCTTTAGAACACTTTATTTAAATGAATTATTACTACCACTTCTTATGTAGATGTTTGGTTAAAAATTCTATTAACCTTTCCTCTTCCTCTGACATTGATTATCCCAGTGAGAGAAGAAGAATTTAAGGAGTGTCAAATAGAATTTGATACATAGATCCTGTTTATTTTGACTTCAGTGTCAAAGAATTTTATTATATTTTCTAGTTTGTCTTAATTTCATTTCTCCTTCAAAAAAAAGATGATCTTATTTAGATATTATTTGGAAACTGACCCATTGAAAGGATACGAGCATTTTAATGCTGGCTACCACTTACCGTGTAGGTTTAAACACATTTTTCTGAGCCTCAGTTTCCTTATCTGTAAAATAGCATACTGTGTAATGGAATTGCTGTTTTTGTAGATTAAAAACGTCACCAGTTTTACAGGTGAGGAATCTGAGATCCAAGGAATCAGTTAATAATATGTCTTGTGATACTTTTAAAAGATTGTATATTAAGATAATACTTGACACAGAGTAATCATGCAGTAAAGGAGTCTGTCGTTGTTATTATTATTTGAATTAGAGGAGGAAGTAACTGTCTTCTACACAAATTTATTTTCTTCAGAAATTAAGAAAAGTGGTAATCCGATCTCTTGTACTCCAGATATCAAATGAAAGTTAAGAGCACAAAAGCTAAATAAACTATTTGTGATGATTCTTTTACCCAGGGCAATTTTTCATTGTTGATAAAATGCAACATTTCACAAAATGTTTGTAAGTATTTATTACAAATCAAGATTTCTTTGTTATGCAGTTTAATCAGCTTGAGGCAGTAAACCCTTAAGTTATACATTTTACAAGGCCAAATAAAATGATTGTCCCGCTTAAAAATAGTACAGATTTTTTTTTTATTGGAGTATAGTTGATTTACAGTGTTGTGCTGATTTCTTCTGAGTACAGATTTTTAAAAGGAAAATACCTCCAGGCATGAAGAATTATTTGCCTATATTTATGTTGAGCTCTGTTTAGAGCAAGTAAACTCTGACTCTTTCAATCATATTAGTCTCTGGGCTTCAGTTCTCTCATTTATAAAATGGGGATAGTGTTAGCACCTAGCTCCAAGGATTGTTCTCAGGGTTAGAAATTGAGCATGCAAATTACTTAACACACAGGAAACATTCAAGGGTTTTTAAAAATTACTGCTATCACATTTGCGGTTATTCTAATTTTATTTAACCAACCTTTATAAAATTGAAGGGTTATCTGCTGTCTTCTTTGCAATGCCTTTTGAGATCCGGATCTCAGTATCATAAGAAGGGCTTCTGCAGTCCTCAGGATCTCTCCCTGTGAGATGGCATGTAATGGTTTCAGAATGTGGCCTTATGTTCACTCAGTAAGCCATCGTCCTTTCATTGGAAACAGCATATGGAAATCATCACAAAGAGAAGGAATCATTTCAAGTGCTTTGAAAATATAAAAGAAAAATAAATTGTCCCTGGTAAGTAAATATAGGACGCTGATCTCTGAATAGTCAGGAAAACTCTGTGCCAGGGCCTTTGGGGAAGCCTAATGAGCATTTCAGTCCCTCCTCCCAACCCCCCACTCTTGTCTTCTAAATTAGAAGTTGTTGCTATATAAGGCTGCTTTTTCTAAGTAAATGATAGTAGTTAAACTCTGTGTATTTTTAGCTTTTCAAACAGTGGAAAGTTATTTTCATCAGTCAAGATCAAGCTAAAATGAAAAAGTTTGTGAAAGGCTTAGGCCTTGGGAGTCAGGTACTACCATAGCAGTCACCTTTATTTTTATTTCTTTCATGAAAAACATAACATTTTCCACTGGATGGTGCTCAGCATGACGGATATTAGATTGAATTGTGTAACTATTACATTACATGTATGGCCTGCTGCAGGGAGTCAAAACGCAGTGACCCATTTTCAGGTCTCCAATCTTTTGGCCGCCTGCCTGCCAGATGGGGAAATGTTGGTCAGAACAATTTCATCCTGAGGCAGAGCTGCAATCTGGGAGAGAAAGCTCATCGCTGTCTGCTTCTTCTGTGCCAAAATGACCATGTAGCTTCATGTTGAGTGAGTTACCAAGGGTTTCCTTCAGCTGCAGGCGCAGGACTGAGAGTAGACACAAATTCAATTAAGGATCCCATTATGATGTCTTCCATTCTGTTTTTTATTACCCTCAACTTCTCTTACCCTCTGTTTCTTTTTCTTATTTGAGAAGGAAAATTCCTTCTTCTCTGTCTTCACTGCCCCCATTCTCTTAATTCTCATTCTTTATCTATAAAGAATCTCTCTATTCTTTTTATGCCTCTCTTTCCCCCTATAGCTTCCTAAGCAAGACACCTAATCTGATGTTGCCTTATCTGCAGAAGAAAAAAGGAATGATATCATGTGCGTGTGTGTGTGTGTGTGTGTGTGTGAGAGAGAGAGAGAGAGAGAGAGAGAGAAAGTTCTGCATACATTTCTCTTTCTTAATTGATTTTCATGGAAAGATAAAAACATGCTGGATTTTTTGATTCAGAGCTGAGATGAACAAGTATGGAGAATTACTTTCCAGGAGTGTGTTTCCACAGTCCAGGCCTTCTCTTATAGAAACTCCTTTTCAAGGTTTTTAAGGCCCTTTGCCTCCTATCACTGTCTCTGGTCTGAGCAGCTTGCTTCTTCCGGGGAGGCTGTTCTCATTTTCTCCTGAACTTGACATGTTAATTCTTCTCCCAGGTCTCTATGACTTTGCCCATGATCTTTTCTGCAATGGAATGTTTATATTTATTTCTCCCAGGCACATAGTAGGTATGCAATAAAGACTATTATTTTTTAATTGACTGATTAATAATGATTCTCCTTTTTAATTCAGTAAGGGATAAAATTGCATTCAGTTGAAAGCAAGTACACATTGTTTGAGGAAGTTCATAAATTTTATCAGAAGCTTGAAGGATAAATGTTTTGAATGATAAGGATAAATGAGTGGTTCAGAATCTGTATCAAAGGCAAGTAGGAGCCAGGACATGATTCTGCCACAGGATTAAAGAAGCGGGTAAAGGGCAGGGAGCAGGGGACTGGGATGGCAGGGTAGCACAGCATGAAACAAGGGCATTCTTCCTTTAGAAGTACTCACACTGTGGTCAAACCATGGCTCTTACTCAGGCCCCAGGCTCCTGGAGCTAGAGTAGCAAAGAGTGACTTCAGACCACAGTATGCCTTCCTATTTTGTACTTAGCAAACAAATATTATTGTTTTGGTAGAGCTAAAGGCTATGATAAAGAAGCTTCTTTCTCATTGGTATTTCTTGTTTAAAAGTTTGCATCTTCCACACTTATATTGTCACCTTACTCTTTGAAAGCAGGAGCCTAGCTCTTGGCATCTTCTAAAACAGTGCTCTTCAAGGTGAATGACATACACATATGTGTAACTAGGTACTTAAGCCATATTCTTATTAAAAGGTTGTTGAATAAATGAATGAATGAGTAAATGTATATCTTCTATTCTTTAGTGTGAGAATGGCAACTACTGAAAAGCCTGATTATGCTGAAGCTTTATCTGATGCTTTTTTAATGAGCAATTTGTTTAAAGGGTAATTAGAAGAGTGATATATATGCTTTATATGTGTATGTGTTCCTATTTTTATTTGATATTATGTAGTTACCAGATGCCAATTCAAGAGGTTCAGTGAAAAGACCATTGATTGGACTGGAAATCAGGAGGCCTGAATTTTAGGCATTGGTCTAACTTGACTTTACTCTGTGACCTTAACTAAAATTGTCTGACTCAATTTCTCTATTTATAAAAGGAAAGATTTAGAATATGTAATTTTAAGGTTCCTTTTAGCTAGGGTCTATTTTAAATCAAGAAGATAAAAGATGAGGGACTTCCCTGGTGGCGCAGTGGTTAAGAATCCGCCTGCCAACGCAGGTGACACAGGTTCGATCCCTGGTCCAGGAAGATCCCACATGCTGCGGAGCAGCTAAGTCCATGTGCCACAACTACTGAGCCTGCTCTCTAGAGCCCATGAGCCACAACTACTGAAGCCCTCGCACCTAGAGCCTGTGCTCCACAACAAGAGAAGCCACAGCAATGAGAAGCCCACGCACCGCAACAGAGTAGCCCCCACTCTCTGCAACTAGAGAAAGCCTGCATGCAGCAACGAAGGCCCAATGCAGCCAAAAATAAATAAATAAATATTTTTTAAAAAAAAGGTAAAAGATGAAAGAAAACACCCATGAATGGTCATATTTTCTCTGTTAACTTGAAAAATAAAGCAGTATTTTCTGGAAGGGCATTTCTTTATACAGCATTTTTATCGGACTTTAATTCTCATTTCTCCAAACCATAATTTGCAGGACGTATATGTAATAAATAAATAAATAAATAAATGAGTAAAACAAAAACTCTCAAAATGGTATCAATTTAATGTGCTTTTTGGCTAGATTTTACTTTTTTAATGCTTAAAATTGTACTGCAGTGAATTACTACTGAATTCAGCATTTTCTGATTTTTTTTTTTTTTTGGTAAATGCTTTATTCTTTCCTTATTATTTTTCTAAATAAAGAGGTAGTTCCCTAGCATACACAAATGTAATCAACATGTTTTTACAATATCATTAAGAATTCATGGATTTAAATACAATTGATGTTTTTATAAATCTAACTTATTTACTCAAACTCTGGATCTGACATGATTTACAGCCTTTAAGCTTTGTTTTCCTTACCCTACTTAGAAACCCCAGAGAGACGGTGGATAGAGATTATCTCATAGATTAAAACCACTCATTCTGACCTACCTGTTCACTTATACAACAAATTTTAATTTGACGGAGAAGAGGGAATGTGCTTGATATTCTTCATCTATTCTTTAAACGCCTCTCATTTGTGTAAAATGTGTCAAAGAGAAAAAGGAGATAGTCCTCGGTAAACTTGCACTGGATTAGTTTAGCTCCACATCTTGAAGTGCAGTATTTTGAATCAAATCATGGTTCTTCCTCACAAATGGATTAAAGCCTATCTTTAAAAAAATAGCTAGAACTGAAAATGGCTTTTATTTTTGGATTATAAAAAATGACACAGTCATTGTAAAAAAATTCAATTACAGAAAAGGATAAAAATAAAATAAAAATCATACCATCCAGAAATAACACGTTATTAACATTTTGGTGAATGAATCCTCAGTCCCCTCTCTGCACACACAGCAACTTACAGTCATACTTACATTCAACTCCATGTAAAAAGAATGGAACTAAATGTGCTTTCTTATTAAACACACAACATAAGCATCTTTCTGTGTCAATGAATCCTGATTTACATCGTCTCTTTAATGACTGCATAGACTTACATCGTATGGATTGACCATAATTTATATAATCCATTCCCTATTAAACATATAAGTTATTTATAATTTTTCACCATTACAAATAGTGTTCATATGAATACTTTTGTATATATAAAATATATCTGTGTGCTTATCTGATCATTCCTATAGAATTAATCCCTAAAAGTAGTCTGAGAGTAGGCTATATTTTTTTAGTGAAAATGAAGAGTATCTGAATTAATTTCAGGCCAACTGTTATATGCAAAGAGATATTTTCTTATCATGTACATGTCACTCATTATTATGCTAGTCAGTATAATTCTCTTTGGCTGATAAAATAAGTAAATGTCAAGATCACATAATCTAGGTAACATACTTTCATTCTGAAACATTTAAAAATATTGATAGTGATTTGTAACTTTTAAAAATGTCTTGAAAGAAAAATTTTTGAGAGAAAAAATTCCCACATGTTCCAGTTCCATTAAATTTCCAGATTGTTTCAAGATAAAAATTTTGTATAAAGATGATCAGTGTCTTAAAAGTAAGGGACAAGGAGGTATTAATGCCTAGGGAATCAGGGTTTGCAGCTTTCCATGGAATAATCAAGATGGTATAGTCAGATAAATCAGAACTTTAAAAACTTATCTTAAAGAAATAATTAAACTCTGATATCTCTCTTTTGAAAGACATGTGAAATTAGGTTGTATACATGATAAAGCCACATACAAAAGTATTGTTATAAATATCATTGTAGTATTGTTTTCTTAGAGTCACAGGGTCAGTTTCTAGAGGAGCCTTCCCTGTAGGAAACACATCATTGAAATTTAGGTCTTAGAATTCTTTTTTTTTTTGGTTTTAATTTATTAAAAGTATTGTAAAACTGGTGTTTAGTTTTTATTATAGTTTATATAATTTTGTTTTAATATAATTAAAAGTCCCTAACTTGTCTGATACATAATATAAAGGATCATACCTACAGAATATGAAGCATGGAGGAATGACAACCTCTGGTTTACTGTTCAGTTCGCTGGTGCTGCAGAAGGGGTCTTAGACAGACCCAGCAGCCTGGCCCGGAGCAGGGCCCCAGGAGGAATGACTCTGTGCTGAGATGTGAGCGCATTGCTCATATGTACTCTCAGACATCCTATAGGCATCAACAAAAAGTACTGGTGATTGTAAATTTGCCCTTAGAGAAGCAGAATATGAAAGATAAAGCTCCTTGTGTTGGAATATCCAAAGGATAGAAACTTACACACCTGGAGACCATCTATTCCATGTACGTGGCCCTCAGTTTAATTTTGTGGAGGCAATGGGGCTGGTCCTGAGTGAGCCCAAGAGAAAAACATGTCCATGGGATGTCATGACATAGAGTAGGTGACATGTTTGGGTGTGTGCGAGAGGGAAGAGCCTGTGGGAAATGGAGGTGCCTTTTCCCCAGCCTTGCTGGGGTGTGGGCGGGGGACAACCTTTTACTCCAGTAGAGGGAGAGTATGTTGCAGCAGTAGGAACTGTCTTCTGCGAAACTAAGGGTATTAGCTGTGTCAGCGTCCTAGTGACAATGTGTGACACAGTGCTGTGGAAAGGTGTGCTCTGGCCCTTCCTTCTCATACATAGGAGGGGGTGGCAGGGACTGGAGACATTGCAGTTTAACCCCTTGAAGATTTTACAGGTCTCCAGCTTTGTACACAGGAACCTCAACACTCCTAGAAGAGAGGCAGCTTTGTCTTGGAGACTTCTGGAAAGAGTGGTTGATGGGGCAGACGTGGGTGGATTATGGACCACACCCATCCTCGGGAAGGCTGCCACATAAGGATGTGAGTGAACTTGTCCCTGAGTACGCAGGAGGAGATAGCAAACTTCTAATTATTAGTGTCCCTGGGGGCATTGTGATTATATGTATATCTATGTGATTTCCAGAGAGCACAGCCTGGGTGCTTATCTCTGACTCTTTCTAGAAGTTGATATCCATATACCAAAAGCTATCTGTAAACTACAAATGAGATGACTCAGCAGTTGCACAATGGCATTTCCTGGTCTCTCCCAGCATGCTCCTGGTCGCTCCCATTTGTGGAAGACAGATGATCTGAACATGATTCCCCACCCCCCATTGTTTGGTTTTCCATTTCCAGAACCTGTGTTCTGCAGTGACCCCCATATCATTAATCTAGCTGAAATGCTGAATGTTCTCAGGTTCCTTCTGTGTTGCTGCTTTTCATCTAGAGTCTGTCTTTGCATCAACCCATGTTGCTGTTTTTCACTGTTTTAGCTCTAAAGGGTGCTGCAGGTGCGGAGAGAAACCCTGACTTTGTAGCCCCAAACGCTTCCTTTGAACCAGTTCCTCCTTATGATAGGTTGGCCTTATGGCAAATGATGCTGTGGAGAATGCAGACGCCATCATTCAACTTGGCTTTTCCTTTTCTGTGCTGAGACTTTGTTCTTCTTTCTGTCCCTTAATTTGCTTTTGACCTTGCTGAACATGCCTCTGCTCATATCTAAAAGAGGAGTGTTGCACTGGGGATTTCCGTTTTCACAACACTCAAAATCACTTAATCTTCATGAGCACAAATGCTTAGATATTACTTGTTTAATTTTGTGAATGTGTTTATGGGAAATAATGGTGTTTCTAAGTACTGCCAGTTTCTGCTAATTGATAGGATAGACAGGGGAAACTGCTTCACTGACCTCCAAAAAAAAAAAAAAGAGAGAGAAGAATGCTTTTAGGGACCAGGACTTTAGAAGATTTTGACTACCTCCAAGCATTTCATAGAAAAGCAATATTGTTTAAAAGCTTAGCTTGTGGGTGGATGTGTGTGGGAGGAGGTAGGGGAACCCAGTCCAATAGGTCATTTTAAGCTAGGTTAGAGGAACACAGCGCCAGAACACATCTTTCGTTCTTATCTTACCCAGCCATTTTTTTCCTAACAATCCTTCAAAGTTTAGTTCAGTCCAGTTGTTTTCATGAATCTCTCCCCAAACAAAATATGAGTACTTTAGTCTCTAAAACTGTCAATGCCATGTATTGTCAATGCCCAAGCATTTGGTGCTTAATCATACATTGCTAATGTATTTGATGTTTCATAAGTGTGTGTTTTTGCCAAAGAAAATGCTAAGTTCCTTAAAGGCAGGGAGTATATTTTGCATTTCTTTTATCTGATGGTTTCTTGCACATAAGAGACCCTCAGTAAATATCCAGGAGATCTATTCTGGATTTTCCTATACATTGCCTGTCCTTTAGTCCCTTTACTACTGAGTACCCCCTTTACTGTAACATGGATGAAGGAAAGATAAGAAAGTATTTTGATTTTAGAAAAATCTAAAGGATACGAGGATGGAATTTTGAGGCAAATTTATTTTCGAATTATATGGATTTCAGTTCATTTTTTGCTATCCTTGGTTCTATTATCATGGATAATTGGGAAATGCCTGTGTTATACTTGCATGAAATATCTTGGTTATCTATTATTATGGATCAGTTACATAGTCCTTCTCTGCTTTTCTCTTATAAACTTCAGATGTATGTCTGAGATGAATTCAGTCTTTGTTTTCCCACCTTCACCTCTTGTTTTTCTGTTGAATCTAGTCACCTTTCAAGTAGCTGGAGTGGAAATATCAATATGTTCTCTGGTGCCTGATCCTTTGTTCTTTCTTTTATTGTTTTATTTTCTTTGTGCATTCATGAAAGTGTCTTGGCGTGTTCCTATGATAACATTAAAAACTCTACATGCTTTACCTATAGTTTCCATGAAATTTCTCTCAGAATCAAAGGAAAACTCTTTGCCTGAGAAGTCATAATGAGGTCTTGCCTTGTCACGATCATGGAAGTGGTTAAGAGTTGACTAACATTTGAAAGCTCTTTAGGTCATTAATTCTAGGAGTTGAGATGAGACATGTACTAAAAATCATTGTGTTTACAGGTCCCATTTCCATCCAGAGACCTTTTTCTCTCTTTATAATAGATCTATATACAATGAGAACACAGACTTAATTTATAAAGAGAAATTTCCCTTGGGGCAGACATGAATTAACAGGTTAAATTCAATTGACAAGCTTAAGTCTAGGTGCAAAATAGGATTGATTGCAGAATGGCAACAACTGCAAAGTATGGAAACTATTAATGAGATCATAAAACCTTAGAGTTGAAAGAGACCTCTCAGTTGATACAACTGGCCCCTAGATGGAGGACTTCTTTTTACAACATCACAACATTACAATAGATAAGCAACCAGCCTCTTGAAAAATAGTTTTTGTCTTGGGACTCAATAAAATCTAAAGAAATCATCGTTGGTCACCATTACTCAAAGATAAAGTTTCTTTATATATAGGTGAAATCTTCCGACTTGTAACTTCTATTCATTGACCCAAACTCTGCCTTCAGTGAAATATAGAACAAGTTTACTCCTTCTTCCTATGACAGCTGTTCAAATAAAGACTTCTAGAAATGGCAATCATTCTTTCCCTGTAACTTATCCTTCTAATGGAACACATCTACCTTGGAGCCCTAGCTGTACCAGTAAATGAAAAGTTCTGCATTTATTTTAAAAAATCAGCTTTATAAGGTGATGAGTGATACCAGCTAGATAGTAGTTCAGAAAAATAAGACTTTAGGGTTTTAGTTGGCCAAGTTCACTATTAATAAACACTGAGATTCGGCACTTATAAAATAATCTCAGACAGCATTAATAAGGAAAATGTCCAGCTAGACACACAGTTATTATTTATGTTTATAGCTTCGACTTCACTGTAAGAATTTTTTTCATGTAATTTTCCAAACTGAGTCCATAACCATTAGGGGAGTTATTTCAGGGTAAAATCAACTACACTTCCAAGATTTATGGATTCTATCTAATTTTTAGCATTGGCTTCTGCTGCTCATTTTAATTCAGTAGGCGTATTCACTACTTGCTTTGTAAAAAGTACCATTCCAGTGTGTTTTTTCCCAATACCACCAAGCATTTCTCCAATCTCAGCAGACACTGAGTGTCCTACAAATTGAACTCAATTCTGATGCTATCTACTTGAGATAGCATCAGATCCCACAGGTTAAGGGCTCAGTCCCACAAGACTGCCCTTTCTTCAGACACCAATTGCAAATCTAAATTGTTACCTGTGCTTCTGACTTACTGGTTATAAACTGGGGACTCCCAAGACCCTCTCCTTGCTTCTATTAACTTGCTAGAGTAGCTCACAGAACTCGCAGCAACATTTAATTACACTTACCAGTTTATTATTAAAGATATTGTAAAGGATACAGATGAACAGCCAGATGAAGAGGTACACAGGGCAAGGTCAAGAAGAGTCCTGAGTGCGGAAAATTCTGTCCCTGTGGAACTAGGGTACACCACCTTTCCAGCAAGGGATGTGTCCACCAACCTTGAAGTTCATCAAATCTTGTTGTTCAAGAGTTTTTATAGAGCTTAATCTGCAGCACCCCCTTCCCTTCCCAGAGGTCAATGGGTGGGGCTGAGACTTCCAGCCCCTAATCACTTGGTCTTTCTGGTGACCAGCCTCATCCTGAGGCTATCTAGGGGTCCCATTCTCAATCACCTCATTAGATAAACTCAGGTGTGCTCAAAAAGCCTCTCTGTGAATAATAAAAGACACTCCTATCACTCAGGAAATCCCAAGGGTTTAGGAGTTTTGGGTCAGGTACTAGGGACAAAGACCAAATATATTTCTTGTTATACCACAAATATGCTAGATTCTGGGGTAAATGAGACATTGTCTTCGCTCTTAAGAAAGTTAAACTTCCACGGACGAGGCAGACTTATAACTATTAAGAAGGTGACAAGGTTTTAAGGAGATGAATATATAATGGATTATGGAACAAAAATCATGAATAAATTAATTCTGCATAGTAGCATCAAGAAGCAATACCGAGGAATCACCATTCAAACTGGACCCTGAACTGGACAATTCATTCCAGGCCTAGGAACACATTCAACACGGACACAAGAGCATGCAAGAGCATGGCGTGATCAATGAACGGCAAGCAGCTGTAGAGACTAGTATCTTCTGAGAAATTGTTCAGTTCTGGTGCTATAATGATCTCTTTTATGAGTACTGGATAAATCTCAGTGAATTATGTATAAAACAGAATTCCGTCAGATACTACTCAAAATGACCCTCTTTGACGTTTGGGTCTTTTTTGTTTTGTTTTGTTTTGTTCTTCGTGCATGCATAAAAGCTCATTGGCATGTTCCTATGATGACATTCGAAACTGTACACTTGTTTTCTACAATTTGCATGAAGTCTTTGTGTCAGACTCAAAGGAAAACTCTTTGTGAGAAAGGCTATAATGAAGATCTTGCCCCCTCACCATCATGGAAAGAGTTAAAAGATACCAAATTTTAGACTCTCTTGAGTTTATTAACTGAGAAATTGAGAAAAACCAGGGATTAAAAGCCACTGTTTTCTTCCTTTCAAATGCATCATCTTATCTGTTAGAAACTCTTTCTCTCAAATTCTCATTAAACATTTTCAAACAGGGGACTGGCGCAATCTGGTGCATGCTTAGAAAGATGACTGACAGTAATATGGAGATGGACTGAAGTGTGGAGCTTGGAGGATGGAGAACAATTAGGAGGTGGTTATAATACTCCCAATGACAAATAATGAGACTCTAGATTAGGCTAAGGGCACTGGGGCTTAAAAAGAAAGATATACAAACAAATTAGAAAGATATAGATGTGGATGGCAAGAACAGGGGAAGAATGGACTATAGTTTGGAGGTTTTATCTTGGAAGACAAAGGGATGGATATAGCATTTATTGAAAGATTACACAGGAGGCTGAGGAGCAATTACGGGGAAAAGAAAATAAATTTAATTCTAAATAAACTGAATTTGGACATCCAGAAGGAGCTATGTAATGAAGCGTTAAGAGCATGAGTCTGGGCTCAGGAGAGTTACCAGTACTAGAGAGTATCTGGGGAAATAGCTGAGATACATGAAGCAAGAAGCAAAGAGACCAGAGGACAGAATCTTCGGGAAGACCAATTTATAAAGTATGGACAGAGAAAAAGGAGCCAATGAAAGAAGTTAAAAGAGGTCACAAGAGAGATAGAAAGAGCATAAGCATTTCTGATAAGTTAAGAAAGGAGAGTATTTTAAGGAACGGGTTATCAGTGACAAATATTTCATGGTTCAAGGAAAAGGATGATAAGACCATACATTGACACACAGGAGGATTTGGGTGATCGTTTCTTAATAGAACGGTAGGGCTGAAAGCTACATAGTAGTGGCTGGGAAATGAATGGGAATTAGAGGAGGGCAAGTGGAGATACAAGTATAGACAATTATATTTAAAGTTTGGCAGTGAAAGAAAGATAGCAAATAGGATGTGACTGGTGAGAAAACAGAAAGACTAAAGATGGCATCTACTTGAGGGAAAAGATGGTCCGGGAAAGTGTTTTTTAGGATATTGGAAGGAGAAAGAGAAAGACAAAGAATCAATAGTTACTCTTATAGCAAAATCAGAGTTGTTAGGGAAGGATTAAATCCATTGGACTTAGTGCTAAATATGTTGATATTTTATATGTTTTACTTTGATATATGGAAGTATTCTTTACATAATGAAAAATATTAATGTAAAAATGTCCTTCAAAAGAACAGAAAAACAAACAAATAAGGTCATTATTTGTTCTAAAAAATAATGCCTTCCAAAGTGTTTGAGCCAGACTGTGAATTTTTATTTACTTAAATTTTTTTCTTTTACTTTGGACAACAGGAGCACAGAATTGGAATAATTATAATCCTTAGTTCATAGCACATTTTTAAGCTATTTTTAATAATATCATAAGCACATGTGACCTCAACTTCCTAACCAAAAACTAAAAAAATAACCTACATCTAACATTATGGACCCCCATCTCCCACCATATCATTCTGCCTCTCCTGACTCGATGTAAGCATCATTCTGAATTCTGTATTCATCATTACTTGCCTTTCTTTTCTTTTTTTTTTTTTTTTTTTTGCGGTACGCAGGCCTCTCACTGTTGTGGCCTCTCCCGTTGTGGAGCATAGGCTCCTGACGCGCAGGCTCAGCGGCCATGGCTCACGGGCCCAGCCGCTCCGCGACATGTGGGATCGTCCTGGACTGGGGCACGAATCCG